>NC_133658.1:374459555-374563965 GCF_037893015.1 Macrotis lagotis
AGTCCTAGATGACCTACAAATCTGAACTGAACTAATAGGAAAAAAAGATGAATGCTTAGTAATAAAGTAGAGTTTGAAACATTTTTACAAAGAAAATGAGAATTTAAAGAGATTATTTACTTCTTGAACACCCAAATAACAGCTATGCAGGAGGATTGAATAAATTAAGCAGCCAAGACAGCAACAGCAACAGCAACATAGTGATAGCAGAAAGAACAGTAAGAAATTTCTTTCTAAATATACATAAAGAGCAGGGGGTGGCAGAGAAGGGGACAGGGAGGTTTAGGTCTGATAGAAGTATAGCTTACATTAACTTCATTAGTCCTGCAAAGTACTATGGAGCTCAATCTCACATTTCTCAGGTTTCCTCTTTTCTCAAGGTATATTAATAAATCTCTGGGGACATTCATATTTCTTTAAAGAAAGAGTTTATTTATTTTGAGTTTTACAATTTTTCCCCCATTCTTGTTCCCCTCCCCCACAGAAGGCATTCTGTTAGTGGACATTCATATTTCTTTAAAATTTTTTTTAATTTATGCAATAAAACAATCATTTCCATAACATAGTAAAATGAAAAGATGAATGGACATGAAACTACAAATCTATTTTATACAACTTACTATTCCTTTAAAAATATAATAAATTTATCATGCAAATTTCTTTTTCCTTTTTTCCACCCTACTTCCCCATACATTAGAGACGGCTACCATTACACACAAATCTTTCTATAGATATTTCTGTTTATCAGTTCTTTCTTTAGGTGTCCTTGTGTTTAATTGGGGTATTATAAAATAGTCAAAATGACTTAGTCACTCAAAGTTGTTAAAATAATGGATGTTATTGTATACAATGATCTATTTGGTTTTGCTCATTTACTCTATTATTTCATGCAAATCTAGCCATTTTTTCTAAAATCATTGAAGCCATCATTTCTTATAGTACAGTAGTATCCATCAAAATCATATAGCACAGCTTGTTCGATTATTTTCTAATTGATGTACATTACTACAATTCTTCAACACAAAGAGAGCTGCTATAAACATTTTAGAAATACAGATTCTTTTCCTCTTTCTTCTTTGGAAATAGACCTATTAGTGGTATTGCTGGGTCAAAGGGTATAGGTAGTTTAATAACTCTTTGGGCATTATTCTAGATTACTCTCCAAAATGGTTGAATGAATTTACAATTCACCAACAGTATATGTTTCCCAATTTTTCCCTACTTCCTCCAACATTTTTGCTTTCCCCCTCAAACATTCTAGTCAATCTGATAGGTATAAAATGATATCTCAAGACTTTTAATTTGCATTTCTCTAATCAATAGTGATTTAGAACAGTTTCTCACATGACTATAAATTGTTTTGATTTCTTCATTGGAAAACTGCTCATTCATATTCTTTGATCATTTTCAATTGAGGAATGACTTGTATTCTTATAGATTTGACAAAGTTCTTTATATATATGAGATATGAGACCTTTATATGAGAAACCTTCTATTAAAAATTTTCTCCCAGTTTTATGTTTTCTTTCAGATCTTGCTTCATTGGTTTCATTTGTACAAACCCTTTTAAATTTAATGCCATGGAAATTATCCATTTTACACTTCACTCTGCACCCTGTCTTTTGTTTATTCATAAATTGTTTGCCTGTCCATAAGTCTGATAAATAATATGTTTCACGTTTTTCAAATTTTCTTATAATATCTCTCTTTATGTCTAGGTTTTGTACCTATTTTGACCTTATCTTGATAAATGGTACAAGATATTGTTCTATATCCAATTTCTTCCATACTGTTTTTCAGTTTTTTCAGTTTTTATTAAATAATGTATTTTTATCTCTGAAATTTGTCTTTACATTTGTGAAATACAAAGTTGTATTTATTTGCTGCTGTAAATTGTATGTTTACTCTGTTTCATTGATCTACCTTTCTATTTTACTGAATTATAATATAGTATAACATATGTACTATTAAACCTCCTTCCTTTATATTTTTAATTAGTTCCTTTGACATGCTTGACTTTTTATTCTTCCAAATGACTTTTACTAATTTTCCAATTGAGTGAAATAATTTTTGTAATTTAATTGGAATGACAGTTAATATATAAATTAGTTTGGGTAAAGTTGCCATTTTTATTATTATTGGCCCTGTCTACCCTTGAACAAGTAATAGTTATCCAGTTATTTAAATCTGATTTTATTTGTAATATTTTTTAAAATACTTTCAGTTACATAGTCTCTTTAATAAAATAAGGCACCTAGGTAGAAAAAATGCAGTGACCTAATCTTAAAGTTCATGTGCTCCTTCATACCTGTGCTACCTCTATCTCCTTATTTAAAAAAAAAAAAACACTTTTATTTTCTTACCCCTTTACCCAAATGAAGAGAAAAAAATGAAAAAAAGTATTTTTTTTTAAGAAGGGCAATGGGGTTAAGTCACTTGTCCAAGGTCACACAATT
This sequence comes from Macrotis lagotis, assembly GCF_037893015.1. Classification (NCBI taxonomy): domain Eukaryota; kingdom Metazoa; phylum Chordata; class Mammalia; order Peramelemorphia; family Peramelidae; genus Macrotis; species Macrotis lagotis. The sequence continues at coordinate 374,462,012 of NC_133658.1, forward strand.
AGGTGATGATTAAGTGTCTGAGGTCAGATTTGAACTCAGGTCCTTCTGATTCCAGGGCTGGTGCTCTATCCACTGTACCACCTAGCTCCACTGAAGGAAGAAATTCTTATAGAAAACATACATTGTTAAATAAGTCAAATTCTCTCAATAAATGTATGTATATATTCATGCACATATATGTATGATACACATGTATATATGAGTGTATCATTCTGAATTTGAAGCTCATCATGTTTCTATCATGAATTGAGAGGTACAAAAAATGGGAGGATTAGATAAGATGATCTCTAAGACCCCTTCCCAACTTGAATCTTGCAAGCCCATGTTTTCCAAAAGATACCTTCCTAGAGCTTGGCATTCAGAAGTACCTCTTCTTGAAGTACCACAGACCCCTGCACAAGCAGACTTATAACTGGGAAGGAGAATAGTTCTCCTGGACACTGGCAGAGACTTAGTTTCATTTCATTTTCACATCAGTTCTGAGAGAGAGGGCAGGCATCTTCTAGTTGAAGCATTTAAGCCTCTGAAAGGTCAGACGATTTGCCTAGGGAAGACCCAGTTTCAGGAGGAATGAGACCTTGGCTTCTTCCACTCTGCTTTTTTTTTGCCAGTCAAGAATACCTGAGCCACATATTATGTTCTGTGTGCTATCATAAGCTCATTCATGTAGAATGTTGAGGGATCAAGGGGCAAAGTTTCCCTAGTCTTCTTCCATTGTCACCAGAGCGAAATAATATCCAGATTAGTATCAACAGATAGTTGTAAGAACTAAACTAGCCAAGAAATAGGAAGCCAGCTTTGAAATGTACCTGGCAGATACACAACTATCCTTTTTGATACATGCTTGCTAGCCAAGGTCAGAATATTCCAGTACATGGACCTGTCTATCTCATTTCAGATAGTCTGGGCTAATGGTCACTAAAACCAGAATTTGTAGAAGTCTTTTGAATGAGAAGGAGGTGTCATAAAATATGTGAAGAGTGGGAACTGTACAGAATCTAATCCCCAAACAGAATAATAGTTCTCTTAGAATGTTTCTTATTGATTATTCAGTGGTTCATCCCTATTTTGAACATTTTTCCAAACTACTACTAGAACCAGGGACCTCAATCAGGACAGACACTGAAAAATACACTTGTGCCTTAAAGACTATTAAAATCAAATTTAGAGTAAAGAAGGGTAAAACTCAGGTCTGCAGTCCTGGTCCCTGAAAAGTAGCAAGAAAAATCAATTGTTATTTTTTATTTTCATTTGAGAATACACACCCAAAAGCATTTGGGAGCAGATTGTGGGTATGGTATGACAGACAATAATTGGATTTTGAAATACCTTCTCTCTCATTCTAACAGGGGGATCAGGGAGGATGCAAACTGTTTTCTGGGACAAAAGCAGAGAGCATTTTCTTTGATAGCAAATGAGCCCCTGTGAAAACCTGGCCCCAGCAAGCCTTGCCTGGACTTTAAATAATCTCTATGTCTGAGCCTAGAGCCAAATCTGGCTCTGAACATATAGGATAATAAGATTTAGAAAACCAAAGGGCTGCTTCTGGTTCTTTGAAGATGTTGAGACTTAACTTAAATGTCAGTAGATCTCTGGGCCCCACAGAGTGAGAGATGCCTGCCAGAGGTAGGGAAGTTTTCACTCAAACTATTACACATCATTACTCAGGAGGAGTGAAAAGACTCATCCACTCCCTGAGATTCCCCCCTGCTGTTCCTTGCAAGGTGAAACCTTCTGTAAAGAGTCATTTCAATGCAAGGCAGGCTTTGGTATCACTAAAAGTACGCAGATTATTTCCAAGGGACAATGACACCTTTTAAGATTGTGTATGTGCTTCTGGATGAATGTCTGTGTATGCCTATATCTGTGTGTGTCTTGTATATCTATGGGTGAATCTATGTGTCTGTATCTATGTGTGTTTATTTTTATACCTGTGTGTCTCCGAGTGTCTGTGTCTGTCTGTGTCTGTGTATGTCTCTCTCTTTGAATGTGTGTGTGTGTGTGTGTGTGTGTATGTCTGTGTGAGTATGCCTGTGTATATGTGTCCAAATTTCTGTATCTGTGTGTATTCTGTTGTACCTGTGCATGTATGTCTCTCTGTGTGTCTGCATATGTCTATATGTGCATAGTCTCTTGGCTCAGTCTAGGCAGCAAAGCAACTATAACCTTTTCTGGGAATATCTCTTACTGTATTCTATGGAACATTCTGCTCCCACATTAGAGTGAAACATATTGGATTTAGATTAGAATCAGAGATTCTGGCATCAGAGCCAAACTCTGCTCCTCACTCTCTGTGAGAACTTGAATAAGACACTTAAGCTTCTGAACCTCAGTTTCCCATTCAGTAAAAGGAGGGAGGGTGGGTTCGATGAGCTCTCCAAAGGCTTGATTTTCCTAAATCTATGATCCCACAATCCTCCAGATGCAAGAATGCTATTTCAACATCTCTACTCCCATCTTTTTAAAATTTGAGGATGTACCTCACAATTCATTCCAGAGTGGGGTACAACAAACTGTCCTCTTAGCTTCAGTGAGCTGCAGTTCTGTTTAACAGACTGTTTCTGTTGGAAATGATGTTTCTTTGTGGGACATCTAAACAATATGGCTTCAGTTGCTTGTTCTCCAAGACATTTAAATAGGGTTGTAAGGTCTACAATGGCATTATCTTATTTGACTCTCACAAACACTAGGTGAGGCAGGTACTAAAGGCATTAGATCCATTTTATATATAAGGAATACTTAGGAACCTCTAGATTAAATGACCAACTCACTATCCTATAACTAGAGGCAGGATTGAAAAATCTGATGTTTTTGTGGCCAACTCAGTATTCTTTCTACTGAACCCCTCTACCTTTCCATTCAGCTTGTCTAAACATAGACCCAAACTTGTAGGCACTAGACCTCATTATGCCTAAATATGAGAACCTATGTCAGGTTCTCATTGCTCCTTGTAAATGTAGGCTGCCAGCCAATAAGGAGTTTCTCAAGAAAGAAATGTGACCCCCAGGTTGATCAACTTTCCCACTTTCTCTTCTCTGGCAGCACTTTATTTTGTCTACTACTTTATAGCACACATATGCATGGACATGAACACACACACAGTCTCAATTCAATTGCACAATGACGTTTTCCTGCAGTCTAATAGAATCTTGAGGTCTCTGGGCTCCAACCACAGAAAAGACCAGTGAACTCCTGATGTGATTGAGTACCTGAAAAGTCTACATAGACCTGTAATCTGTCTCCTTCCATCCTCTCTATCTGCTTTTTCTTCCATCTCTGTCTCTGACTCTGTGACTGTTTCTGTCTCCATCTCTGTGTCTCTGGGCTCTGTGTCTCTACATTTCTCTCTGTCTTTAATTATGACCTTCCCCCTTTCAATCACTCCTCTAGCTCTATCCAGTCTTTGTGAATGGGAGTGGGCTTACTGTCTTTTCTTACTTTCATTTCCTAAATGAGTTATTTTCCTAAATTATCTTGTGGTCTCTAAAGAAATGAGATTTTTTCCTGTCTGGCTCCCAGGTTTGTCTCCTCAACTTCAGATTGAAGCTGCTCTCCTCAGAGTTCTAAGAATTCTTAACTTGGACACTGTCTCCTGATCCATGTGCTCAGAACTTTTTGTGTCTAGTATCTCCTTCTGTTCTGGACAAGGGAAATTTTGGTCTGCTCTCTAGGGGTGGTTTTTCTACCTCATGCACCCTCTTCTGGATCTTGGTCTTTCTATAATTTTTCCTCTTTGCTTGCCTTTTTGAAAATAAACAAATCATCCCAAATCCCCCTGTGCCTTCACGGCACACCTCAGCACCATCAGTCAATCTGATGGACACACAATTTCTTAGTTATTTAACTATTGGATGCTTAGGCATTTGCTTCTTAACCCTTCATTCAGTCTGTCTTTATGCTCTAGTAAAATCTTTTTTTTCCCCTTGGGATGTACTATGGGTCTATTGTCGTAAGCATGTAGGAAAGAGGAACGAGACAAGCATTTCTATGGAGCCTACTATTTGGCAGACCCTGTGCTAAGTGCCTTACAAATAGTATCTCATTTTATTCTTATAATCCTGTATGCTAATGATATTATTGTTCTCATTTTATAATTGAGTCAGAAGTTAAGTGACTTGCCCAGGGCTACATAGCTTGTGTCTGAGTAGATCCAACTACTTTACCATCTAACTGCCTCATCTACATAGCACACAAATCTAATAAGAGATTAATTTATATTTATTTCTTAGGTAGTGCTTCAGGTTTGCAAGGTTATGTAGCATGGGCAACTGGTCACTGGTCTTGGAATCAGGAAGTCTTGAATTCAAACCAAATCAGATAATTACTAGCTTTGTGACCTGAGCAAACCACTTTATGTGCCTCAATTTCCTTATATGTAAAATGAGAGACTAGAAAGAAATAGCTTGTAAGTTCCCTTTTTGCTCTTTTTCATTTGCTTTTGAATTTACAAGGCAATGGGATTAAGTGCCTTGCCCAAGGCCACACAGCTAGGTAATTGTTAAGTGTCTGAAGCAGGATTTGAATTCAGGTCCTCCTGACCCAGGGCCAGTGCTCTATTCACTGTGACACCTAGCTATCCTCACTTTTGCTCTTAAAATTATAATCCTATGGGGAGAAATAGGTGAAGACCAATGATGGGAACTTACTGTAATATAAGGAGAATAATTGTTGAAGAGTTTAAATTTATAAAATTTATGCATTCATTCCATTTAAATCACCTTTGAACAGCCATGTCAGTTTAGTGCTTCAGTTATTATTGCACCCATTTTACTGATGAGAAAAATCAAGTCTCAGAGAAATTAAGTAATTTGTCTTTGGCTTGGTAAGTTTAATAAGTGACAGAGCAAAGACTCAAACTCAGATCTAATTTAACTCTCAGTTTAACAAGAGCCTTGTTCATGAGAAGAGAATGAACTCAAGGCCAAGGGAAGCATGAAAGGAGAAAGGATAAAGGGGGTTATCAGATGGATTGATGCCAGGTCTCAAGGCCAAGATGACCTGAAAGTCACTGTGAGAGAAAGATGGGCATAAAGAAGACACATTAAGACTGGCTCAGAAGATGAACAATAGAAAAGGTCAACAGGCTACCTCTAATCCAAATGGCTCTGATGAATTTAAAGCACTGTACAAAAAGGTTAGCATGATTACTCTCTGCTAGAGGCCAGTGATTATTAGCATATTGTCAATTAGAAACCAAAGTAAGATAAGAGAACATAAATGCCATATATATATATATATGTATATATATACATTTATATATATACATATATATATATGAATAAATACATATATATATGTAATAGTAGTGAGAGACAATGTAGTATAATGGAAAACCTGTTGGAATTGTAATGAAGAGAAAAGTGGACTTGAATCCCATATTCAAAACTTAGTATCTCTGTAAGACTCAACTTCCTCATTTGTAAAATGATGTAAAATGAAGCATGGTGACTCACATCCATTATCCCAGCTACAGAGAAGCCTAGGAGAGATCTCAAGAACTCAGGAGCTCTGAACTGCAATGGGATGAGTTAATTAAGTAGCTATATGAAGTCCAATATCAATATGGTAGACCTGTGGGAGGGGAAGCCACCAGATTGCCTGCAGAAAAGCATAGGTTGGAAGCAGAGGAGGTCCAGTCTCCTATATTTATCATCAGTAGGATCAGGCACTGAGTAACACCTATGTTTCAAGTCTTTTTTTTTAGGTTTTTGCAAGGCAAATGGGGTTAAGTGGCTTGCCCAAGGCCACACAGCTAGGTAATTATTAAATGTCTGAGACCGGATTTGAACCCAGGTACTCCTGACTCCAGGGCCGATGTTTTATCTACTGTGCCACCTAGCCAACCCTCCACTGTGCCACCTAGTCACCCCAATTCAAGTCTTTAAAAAAGAAGTCTTTAAAAAAATTAGCACCTAAGAGTTTGCAAGGCACCTGGAGATCATCTAGTTTGACCTGAATATGATGAAAATTCCCTTTACGGCTACTCTGAGAGTTGGCCCAAGGCTGTCCAGTCTAACGCATACCTCACAAAAATCTCCTCTTTATTATCACTGACAAGTAGTAGTCCAAACTCTGCTTTAACATCTCCAAAAATAAGGGGAATGTCCATGATTTCCTGATTCAATTCATTCCATTTGATTATTAGGAAATTGTTCTTCACACAGAGCCTAAATTTAGTCTTCTGAAACTTGGGCATATTATTTCTGGTTCTTTCCTCAAGGATCAAGCAGAATAGGCCTATTTCTTTTCATTTATATGATATACTTTTTCAAGTAACTTGAAGAGAGTAATGACATCTTTTAATTTCTGTTTATCAGCCTAATTACAGACAATTCTTTAAACTGATCACAGTATCCCTCTAATCATCCAGGTTCACACCCAAGGTGTCATGCCCTTTGGTATTCAATCAGTGACCACATCTTGTGGTTTTTCTACTTTCATTGTATCTCTGGTATATCCCTTTCTGTCATCTAAAATTGCCATATCATAGAACATCTGGACTTGAATAATAGCCCTCTAGTTGGCTTCTCTTACTCAGGTCTTTTGCCTATTCTAGTCTATCTTCAAATGTCAAACTGGTCCTATTAAAACTCAGGTCTTTCCATATCACCCTCAGTCAACAAACATGACTGACTTCTTATTATCTTCAGAATTGAATACAAAATTCTCTTTTTGGCTTTCAAAACCTTCCTACCTTTCCAAACATCTTATGGCTGACTCCCTAACATGAACTCTATAATTCAATGATACTTGTCTCCATACTACCCCTCAAAAAAAGAAATTCCATCTCCTGACTCTGGGCATCTTCACTAGCTTTCTTCGATGCCCAGGATGATTTCTCTCCTCATTTCTGACACCTGACTTCCTTCTAGTTTCAGCTCAATTCCCTTTCTAGAAGAAGTCTTTCCCATTCCCTGATCTTGTGCCTTCCTCCAAGATGTCTCCCAATTTATCCTGTATATATCTTATTTTTACCAAGTTGTTTGTATTAGGTTAGGGTATAAGTTTCTGGAAGGGCAGAGAATTTTTTTTCTCTGAATTACCATTCCTCTTATGTAGTGCCTGGCATACAATAGGTGATTAATAAATGCTGCTGGTATGTTCTCCATTCCTTTCATTAGTTCTGACTCTTCTTTTCTAGTTTATTAGTTGACTGCATAATCTCCATTCTTTTCATTTATCCTGGTTGCTCTCTTCTGGCTGACTGGTTGATTGGTATTTTCTCCATTCCTTTTATTAGTACTAGTTGTTCTCTTCTAAACATGGGTTGCCTGTCTTTGCCCTTTCCAAGGTTCACTAGTCAGAACTGAACACTATACTCCAGATGTGACCTGACCAGGGCAAAGGACAGTGCTACTAGATCATCATTAGCTTTGGGAGCTATGTTTCTTTAAATGGAGCCAAGGAGAACATTAACTTTTGGGATTGTCATGCCACATAGTTGATTTAGATAGAGCCAGCTAAATCTTTTTTTTTTTTTTAACAGAAACTACTATCTAGCAAGGACTCTTTTATCTCAGTATTGTGAAGTTGACTTTTTTGAACTCAGATGTAAAGCTTTACATATCTCCATTAAATTTCATCTTATTTGATTTGACTCATCATTCTAGCCTGTCAGCTGTAACTGTCAGTCAGAGTATTAGCTGTCCCTCTTGGCTTTGTGTCACCTGCAGACTTGACAAGTAAACCTTCTAAAGTTCCCTCCAAATCATAGAATAAAATGTGGAAAAGGAGATAATGATATCTATAGGATTTACCTCACAGGATTGTTGGAAAGATCAATAAAAATATATCTATATCAATAGATCAATAAATCAATGTTTTCGTAAGTCTTTTGCCATTCCAATCCATTTTCTATTCAGCTACCAAAGTGATTTTCCTAAAGTGTAGGTCCAATTGTGTCATACTCTACCTAAACTTCAGATGCTTTCTATTACCTCTGCAATAAAGCATAACTCCGGTTTGGTATTTAAAACTTTTCATAATCAGTTCCTTCCAATATTTCCAATTTTCTTTCACTCCTTTCCACATATGCTATTCCAACCATACCTGCTTACTTGCTATTTTTCAAACACAATACCTCATTTTCTGTCTCTATGCCTTTTCATTGACTATAAGCCAAGTCTGGATGCTATTTCCTAAGTCTGGATGCTATCCCTCTAAAAATTCCCTAGCTTTCTTCAAGAGTTAACATGAAGACTGTGATCTGTAAGAAGTCATTCTCAATCTCTCCAACTGCTAATGTTTTCCCCTTTAAGGGTACCTTGTATCAACTTTGTACACATCTGCCATATATCAATTTATGTACATGTTATTCCCTTGCCCCCTACCTAAATGAAATAAAAGGTCCTTAAGGGATGGGAATGTTTTTTGTTTTTTCTTTTTACTTACAGAGTACTTGATAAGTGATTGTTAATTTCCTGATTAATCATGATAAGAATGATAGAATAGTCTTATAATACAAACTCTTAAAACACAAAGGCTTAAGATACATTTTCACTCCTGGATCCTAGTGGAATTCTCAGGAAATCACAACCTGATGTCAATTCCCCTCTCATAGATGCTGATTTTTAAAGAATTAAAAGAAGATAATTTATTGAAAGGCAAGAAAAAATAAGATAGAACTTAGAACTTTTAAAAAATGAAGATATCCTCCAATAAACAATCCTCTCTTCAAAATCTAGGTGGCACACTCCATTGAAAAGAAATGGGCTCTGGGGTGGCTAGGTGGCCCAGTGGATAAAGCACTGGCCCTGGAGTCAGGAGTACCTGAGTTCAAATCCAGTCTCAGACACTTAATAATTACCTAGCTGCTGTGTGGCCTTGGGCAAGCCACTTAACCCCATTTGCCTTGCAAAAAAAAAATAAAAGAAAAGAAATGGGCTCAAGTGAAAATATTTGGGTTCAAATCTCATTTCTTCCATTTCTTTCAGAGTGACTGTGTCCAAGTCATTTTCCTTCTATCAATGACCTTGTGCCTAGACAACTTTTGACTTTCCTTTTAACTGTGGGTTCAGTTACAGTTTCTCATCACTTCCCTCATTGTTTCTAGTTCTCCTTGGCAACTATTGCTCCCAGGAAAGTCTAAAGACCCTCAGTTGAGGTATGTACTAGGTCTTTATTAGGTAAAGTTTCCACCATGGTCCCTGTAAAGATCTCCAGAGACTTCTATTAGGGAAGAGCTGAATGGATATGCTCCCAGGGTTCTTTCCAATATTCCACATTGCCTCCCTTAAAATTAACAATATGTTATTGATTTGAGAATTCAAATTGGATGGAGGGCAGGGATCATGAGTGCTTCATAAGTGTCCCTAATATAGCTCTGAAACATATCAAAAATTAGTTTAGCCATTCAACTTTCAGATCTACTTGTCAATAGAATGGATGGCAGACACAAAAAAGAATGACCACATTTTCTTTCCTAGGTTTTTTCTGCCCATTGATTTAGTTTATATTGTTTGCTTGTTGAAATATACTAAGTTATATTATTTAACCTAGGTTACCTTCACAGAACTCCACTTGGATGCTGCCTTTTGGTGAGGGAGGTAATCTGAGACTTTGGTAAATCCTCCTTGAATAAATAAGGCTTCAGTGGGGACTCAAAGAACTCTCATTTCAGTAGTAGTTCACATTTTTGTACAGTACTTTTATAAACACAATTGTGTTAGACTGCTCTTCATTCATCAGAGACCAAGTCTCTCTGAGAACTGATGGATTTCTCATAATCTCATAGTATCATAAAATTAGTACAATAAGAATACTTAATCCCTTCCTTTCATTTTTAGAGATGAGGAACTTGAGGCTCAGATTGGTTATGTTTTTTGCCCAAACTCATATAGATAGATACAGAACTGGTATTCAGCATGAGGTCATTTCCTGAGTAACATCAGGAATCTCCTTGCTCTTTTTTTTGTAGCTATTTCCTTTTGCCACTAGTGCTGGCCCCTTCTGGCCTTACAAAGGCCTGCCCAAGAAAAAAGATCCTGCCTCACTTTAAGAGCACCAGTCCTAGGATGGATATGGTGATTATCTGCCTCCTTTTCTCTCTCTTTCTTTCTTCCTCCCAAGATTAAATATATGTAATATGTATGTATACATATATATTCATGTGTCTTCATGGTGAAAAGTTAAAAAAGTTAAATATGTTAAAAGATATATATATATATATATATATGGATAGTATGTATAGTATATTTATAGCATATTTTTTAACATATACTTTTTAACTCTTAATCATGAAGCCAAATGAATCATATTGGATATTAGATATATTTTTGGCCTTCTGTTTTTCTAAGTCTAACTTTAGTCTAGATTTTTTTTAGGTTTTTACAAGGCAAACAGGGTTAAGTGGCTTGCCCAAGGCCACACAGCTAGGTAATTATTAAGTGTCTGAGACCGGATTTGAACCTAGGTACTCCTGACTCCAGGGCTGGTGCTTTATCCACTGCACCACCTATCCACCCCTTAGATTTTTTCTTAACTAAAAAATTCAGTTATGAATTTATTTTCTCTCCCTCCAACTTCCTCCACAGTTAAAAATAAAGATTAAAGAAATGAAAGTCCTTTTAACAAATATGCATAGAGGCAAAAAATAATTCTTATATTGGCTCTGTCCAAACATATATATCTTATTCTTTACCTTGACAGACTATAAATCTTTTTTTAAAGCTCTTATTGATATTTTCTGTTGTTATTCAGTTGTTCAGTCATTTTCAACTCTTAATGATCCTATAGATCATATTGTCTATGAAATTTTCTTGGCAATGGTAATGGAATGGTTTGCTATTTCCTTCTCCATTGGATTAAGGCAAGCAGAGATAAGTGATTTTATATATATCCAGGGCCACACTTTTAATAAGTGACTGAGAGTGGATTTGAACTTAGGTCTTTCTGATCTTAGGTTCAGAGCTCTATTCACTGAAGTACTTTGCTGTCTCTAGCAATGCCTACTTATCCATCCCCCTTCATTTCCCAAAGAACCATCCCATATGACAAATAGTATTTTTTTGAGAGGGGGGAAAACAGATAGCAAAACTAATCCATATGTTGAAAAAGTTTGAAAATGTGTGGACCACCTATCTTCATGTCATATCTGACTCTCTGTGACCCCAATTTGGAGTTTTTTTGGCAAAGATACTGAAACGATTTGCTATCTCTTTCTCCAACTAATTTTACAGATGAAGGACGGAGACAACTAGAGTTAAGTTACTTGCCCAGGATAACATAACTGGTAATTGTCTGAGACTTGATTTGAACTCAGGAAGATGAAGCTTCCTGATTTCTAGCCCAGTGCTTTATCCATTTGTACTGCCTAGCTGCTCCCCATGAAGGGGCAGGTTCATTTATATTTTCATACATCTTCATTTGAGGACTCTCTATAAATTTTGATGTCTTTTCTCATTCCAGCAAATAGCAGGGGGCACCTCCCCTTCCTCTCACCTTTCTCTCCTCAAATAGACTTCTCTGCTAGTTTAAAAGCTGATAAAGCACCCTAAATTTTTCCTAATTATCTTTCAAGTTCCAAAGAATCTCCCTGAGGTAGGTAAATGGGATTACCTAAATGCTGTAGGCTGTTGCCAGGCTTATTTTGAGAAGGTGGGAATAGGAGGTAGGAAGAAGGGAAGAAAGATCCCAGCATAGCTATAATTGGATGGATTGTATGATTATTAAAGTTTAAGAGGGGACTGCAAACATCTCCCAGTGTTCATTTCCTTCTAACAAGAATCCTGATCTGCAGTAAAATAATACCATTAATTATAAGCTATATAGTCCAAGGAATTAGTGGGCAGAGCACCTGTTAGTAGGGACTGGAGGATGGAAGCAGGTTTCCATGGCCACAAAAGGAAGAAGAGATTCTCCTGGAGAATTCTTAGAAAGGGAATAACCAACACAATTACAGCTAGTGGGGGAGGACAGTTTTGTGCTTCATAGTCACAGAAGCTTGAAAAGAAGAGAGATTTCCAGTAGGAAGTCCTGGATTGCTTATTGACTTTATCACTTTTTAGCCTGAATGACTATAGGTGAATCACTTCATCTTTCTCTGGACCTCCATTAGACCAGAGAATTCATAAAGTCTTTGATAGCTCTAAGTTCCAAGATCCCAGGGGCATAATTCCTTCTTGTTTGTCTTGGAAAAAGGTATTTGAGAGTCATATATTCAACCTCCACCTCAAAATTGGGTGCTCAAAGCCCATTATTTCTACCATTTTATTATAGCTGTTCCATTGGTCTAGGAGACACCCATCAATCCATGGGAATTTCTAGTATATAGGTATAGAATAAACACTTTATGTGTTAGAGTAGAAAGGATTGTTAGCTTTGGAGTCAGAGGACTTGGATTAAAATACTGGCTTTTTTAACTGTACAACCTTGAGTAAGTAACTTAATTCACCTTCCTTATCTATAAATTGAGAGGGGTTGGACTAGATGAATAAGGATTATATATCTAGTAGGTGGAAGGGGTTTCAAGGACCATGTAGTCCAATCTCCCCATTTTATAAATGAAGAAAGTGATGTTCTGGGAGACTGTCATTGACCCAAGATCATATAAGTAGTAAGCATCAGGGATTGATGCTATGGTATCTGTTCTTTCCATGGTGTTGTTTCTGTGTCTAACTCCTTGATCTCATAACCAAATAAACAACAAAATTCAGTAGTGTGAGAAAAAATAAACAAGCATTTATTAATCACCTATTAAGCCTGTCTGGCCACTGCAGTAGGTATGTGGTATACCATGACAATAACAAAAACAACAATAACAACAAAACCTTGCCTTCAAGGACCTTACATTCTATTGAAGAGTGAAAACCCAAACTTTGTGTTAGTTTAATGATTTGGGGATAATAGGGAAGGGATGTGATAGAAGCCTATGTGCCACCCCCCCCAAGAAGCAGTTATATCACTGGCATCTGAAAAGAGAATGGAAAATTAGGTGCAACAATACAGTAAAATAATAGAACAAGGAGACCAGCAACAAAAGTCATAGAAATGAAGGGTCTTAAATATCAACCAGTTCAGCCTCATTATTCAAAGAAAAAAGTGAGGTCTACAGAAAGAAGGTGGCTTACTCAAAGTCATATAGCTAGTTAATTGATATTCAACATTGATTAAACCTTATTGGGTATAGGATACTGTGTTAGATGCTATGAATATTAAATGACTAAGAAAAACTTGGCTCCTGCCTTCATGCAAAGTACTAGAGGAAACAAAATTGATTTGGTAATTAATTGCAAAGCCAAGGCCAAATCCAAGTCTCTTTATTGCTAATTCATTGCTATTTCCATTCCAGGTTAACCCTCTTCTTGTGAGTCAAAGGTTGGTGGTGCAGTACAATATTCCCTAACTTGAAGGCTGGAGTAAAAAAAATGTTCCTTCTCAAGTAAGAAAGGGATATGATACCTCAGAAGAGCCCCTAAGAAGACAATATTTCTTTCTTTAACTACTTTTCACCAAATACAATGTTTGGAAGAGACTATCAGTGGGAATACAAGGATTAAAAAGTAGAAGGTTCCGTTTTAAAGGATCAAGTTGGAATGAAGACAAATAACATGAGCTCTGACATTCACAGATGACATACAAATAAATGGATTTCTCATCGGATCCAGCTTTTGACTCAATGTATCTAGGCAACAGAAGTCTGGATTTAATAACAGATGTTCTCTGCATAGCAATAACCATATAATGCCAGGGTAGACTAAAACAGCATTTTATCAACCAATAAATGTACTGTTTGCTTTAGTTTACCATTTTGTTCTTCAGCTCACTTAAAAAAAGAAAAAAAAACCAGAGGACAGATTGATTCACTCAGCATCTGCTGAACTCAATATGCTCTGATTCATTTACAATAAAAAAAATCTGCTTTCTGTTTACATTTTTCACCAAACCATATGATCTGAAGTGTTAACACCACCAACTGGGTTTGCCAGAATGATTTTCAGGGATGCCTCTAGAGTGTGTTTGGAACCAATTTGGGGGGACAACGATGTATTGGGGTTGTTCTCCTTTGAGCAATACTGAAAGAATATAATTTGGATTCTCCAGATACATATGTAAGAAGATAGAAATGAGCATTGACTTTTTCTAATTCATGGCAATCTTTCTTTAAAAAGCTAGCATCTCTCCTGTCTTTTAAGTGATATCTTATTTTTTTAAAAAATCAAATTTCATGCAAATTCTAAGGAATTTTCTCTGTTGACATTTTCTGTAAACTGAGGCACACCAGTACTTTCAGAAAACAAGCTTCCAATCACACTGGGGACAAGCAGCCCATCCTTCTTTGGCTATAAATGACCCTGGAAAGAAACATTTTATTTTTATAGTAGAAAACCTTCCCAGTTCCATTTGTAGCCTTGGGAGAGATCTCTATATTGCCTTAGGATGGGCACTCTGACTGGAGGAAAGGTGGTAAATAGCAGCGTAAGATGGTGTTACAAAGAGTCAGAAACAACAGAAGTGACTCCATGTCAACAAAAAGATGGTGGGCTAGCCCAGACTTCCAGGGGTAATTCTTTCTTTACCTTATTCTAATGCCTCCTCTTAGAACTCTGCTTCCACTGTCCTTCAGAAACTGGTCCCAGCTATTAAGCTATATTTCTCCACTACCTTATGCTGCTTATAAAATTTGCTGAGAGCACAGGGACCTTTACTTCCCTTCCACCCCCCCCCCCAAAGATATATTTACTATTTAAAGGTAACAATTACATCATCTACTACTTTTATGTCACACATGAGTGGGCACATGAATGGAAAACAACTGTTGACTTGGTACTGTGAGAATAGTTTCACCCAAGGGTCAAGGAAGGAGCTTGACAGGATCTTTCTACAAAGTTCATTTGCCTGCAGTAGACAATAACCTTAGGCTGGTAACTCAGCAGTGGAAGAAACAAGACTCCCCTTCTATTTCCATTTTTTTGCAGGGTGGCTTTTCCAAGAGTGGCAAGATTCAGATTAATATTTTAGATCCAGTAAATAACATTATGCATCTCTTAGTAAAAAACCAAGAGAGCAATTTAAGATTGAAACCAGAAGCATTTGATCTATCACAGAGAGAAAAGGAGAACAGTTTGTGAATGATGTTTAACACTTCACTGGTGCTTCAACATTTTAAAAGGTGGCTGGGTGATAAATATTTCCCTTGATTTCATGGCTTAAAGCAGTCTCTCTTGGAAAGGAGAGTTTCTAAATAATAGGCTTTCTTGAGTGGAGTAGCAGAGTTGACATGACACTGAAGAGAACTTGGTTCAAACCCCACATAAGATACTTAACTAGTTGTTGGATTCTACATAAGTCACTTAATGCATGAATGTTAATTCCTTTGTCAACAAAATAGGGATAAGAGTAGGACCTATCTCAAAGAATAGTGGTGAAGATCAAGTGAGATAATGTAAACAAAATTTTTCACAAACCTAAGTGCTATTTAAATATGAATAATAATGAATAAGGATTATTGCTTTTAGTAGTATTTGTCAATTCCATTAATTTGGTGGAGAAAGTCTAGGAGTCTTTCCTTATCCTCTCAAAAAAAAAAGATAATCAGTAGAACTCCAGCAATACTCGTGAGGAAGGCATCAGGACAGGTGTGTGAAGTTTAAATGATTGGATTTTCTTCAGCAGAGAAAAGAAGAGTGAGCATATTGGGTCATTACCATTGTTTGGCAATCCCCCACTGATGATCAGGTTTGCATCATGGAGCAGCTAGGCAGAACAGTGAATAGAGCATCTTCCTGAAATCAAATTTGGCCTCAAACTTATATTGTCTGATGATTTGGGGCAAATCACTTGACCCTTTTTTGCTTCAGTTGCCTCATCTGTAAAATGAGTTGGAGAAAGAAATGGCAAACTACTCTAGTAGCCAAGAAAACCACAAATGGGCTCAGAAATTAGACATGATAGAACTAAACACACACACACACACAAATCTAATTTGATTACCAATCTGGAATGATCTTTAGTTCTGGTGGGGACTATACCAGGTGGTATCTAGTGGTATAAAGAAACTTGCCCACAACACTATCAATTGTGGCTAGAATCAGATTACAATGTAATTGGGAAATATTTAACAAAGTAGATAAAAATATAATAAGATATGGATAATATTACATGTCAACATGCCACCCTCATGTATCCTTATATAAGGTTTAGTGCCCTGTTTTTATTTGAATTTGACACCATTGATATAGTATAGAGCATAGGACTTGGCGTTAAGAAGAAGCCTTGAATTCAAATTCTGACTGATATTTGGGAGCTGTGTAACCCTGGGAAGTCATTTAAGCTCTCTGTGGCTTAACTTTCTCTGTAAAGTGAAGGGGGTGGGCTTGATAATCTTTAAGCTCCCTTTTAGCTCTGAATCTATGATTTTATGCAGTCTCTAATGAGATGGAGAACAACAAAAGAAGTGTATGTACAGACAACTAGCTCCTGCCCATGTAGATTAAGCAGGGCCATATAATGCTGCTAGGATCAATTGGTGATGAATCTGGACCGTTAATCCCCTCTTCTGGGTTTCTGGATAAGAGGGTAGCTCAAAGCTTTAGATCTGGAGCTAGAAGAGCTTTCAGGGGCCATCTACCCCTCACTTTACAAATGAAAAAGTCTGAGGTCAAGAGAGGATGAGTTATATACCCAAGGACATACAACTAGTAAGTTATTCAGTTCAATTCTACATGATCCCATGGATCATAGCACACCAATGCTATCCATGAGGTTTTCTTAGCAAACAAACTGGAATAGTTTGTCATTTTCTTTGGTAGCTCATTTTACAGATGAGGAAACTGAGACAAACAGAGGTGAAATGACTTGTCCAAGATAACATAGTAGTTAGGATCTGAGGCTAGATTTAAGCTCAGGTTTTTCTGTCTCTAGATCTAGAACTCTATGTACTCAGTTACCTGCTGCAGCCAGCTAATAAGTAGCAAAATATTAATTAAAACTAAAGGATGCCAAAATTTTGACACTATTTGTAGCACTTACACAAAAGCAATTGAACTTATATAGGATAAATAACTAAAGGTGATGTACTAGATTTCTCTTCCCCACCTTCCAATCTCCCTGTATTCCATTAGTCTTAAAATGGTGATTTAAAAGTGTCCCTTAGCAACTCGCCTTGAGAGCAAAAATTGATTTTTATTTCTCTGGAGTCAGGCCTAAGAACACAGGTCTTGGGATACACAGTCCAGTGCTTTTTCTCCTGACTAAATCCTGGATTTCTTCCATGAAACTATGCCAAATGATGTCTGGTCCCTATAGACTCAAAAACCAAATCCTGAGCCTACATTCATCAAAAAAAACAAACAAACAAACAAACAAAAAAAACCAAGGGCCTAAGTCAGTTCTCTAGTATCCCTCCTCTTCCCTATCCCATAGGAGACTACAAATTTCAGAAGGACGATTTTCAGATTTTCCAAGATTCCATAAATCACAGCACTTACCCACAATTCCTATTTGGGTTAAATTCAGATCTCTCTCTGCATGTGGAGGAGGGACCACTTACCTAAATTCAATGATTTAATTTCTTCAGGGTTAATTAATCACCTGACTTGGATTGCCTGGGGAAATGCCAAAAGCAGTGGAAAACAAGAGATAGTTGAGGGGGTAAGCCTGGGAAACAGCTCTGGTGTTCCTTCCCACTGAAGGAAATACTGTTCAAGCAGCCCTTGAATCACAGGGGGATCATTTCATTGCCTAAATATAATAGTTTATACTGATAAGGTGCTTAGAAATTTATATAGTCCTTTTCTCGAAAGAGTCCATGGAAGTTCAAGTATTATCAACCACATTTTACATATGAAGAAATTTAGGGAGGCAAAGAGACTCACCTACTTGAATAGCCAGTGACAGTTTGCATAGGATTTATTTTTTTTAATTAATGTCTTCTGCTTTTACATCTTTCATCTCCAAATAATTCAATCCATTGAGTCATTCTTTTTAACAAAGAACAAAAAAGAAAGATTTTTAAAAACGGAAAAATGAGGCATAAGCTACAAAACTAACCAAAAGCTTACTGAATCTGCTGGTATGTAATGTTTCCTCCAGGAGGGTTTTCTCACCTCTCTGGTGAAAGAATGAGATGTAGTTTTCTTTGGGTGAGTGAGTCTTCTTTGGGACTTGGTTTGATCATTATAAACAGACAATATTGAGTGTGTGTGTGTGTGTGTGTGTGTGTGTGTGTGTGTGTGTGTCTGTTTGTAATCTTTTTTGTTTAGTCAGTCAATTGTGAATTCTCTTTTCCACAGGTTGTGCTTACTTCAATTTGAATCAGTTCATATAAATCTGCCATGCTTTTCTAGATTCCTCATAGTTTCCATTTCTTGAGGAATGGTAATATTCCTTTACTTTCAAGTACCACAATTCCTTTCCCTCCCTTCTCTTTATATACTTTCTTTCTGGTTCTTCGCTATTACAAAAAAAGATTGCTATAAATATTTTTGGTGTATATAGACATTTCTGTCTTTGATATATTATTGTTTGTGTTTGTGTTTTTCAGTTTTATCCAATTCTTCATGACTCCATTTAGAGTTTTCTTGGCAAAGATGATGGAGGAGTTTGCCATTTTTTTTTCCAGATCATTTAGTTGAGGAAACTAAAGCAAACAGGGCTAAATAACTTGCCCATGGTCACACATCTAGCAAATGTATAAAGTCAAATTTGAACTCAGGTCTTCCTGACTCCTTGCCTGGCACTCTATCCAGTAAACCACCTATCTTTGATATGTTAGGAATACAGTTATCCCTTCCACATTTTAGGGGCCCCTGGAAAATCCATGTTAAATTTTTTTAGATTTCCCTTCATATCAGAGGAGGTCTGAATTTTTTTTCCTTTTATGGGTTGTTTACAGCTCTTTATTGTAAAATTTGGGTTGATAATCTACATTGTTATAGATTTTATGCATTCTGAGTTTCTAATTTTTTTCTGTGTCTTCTTCTGGCATTTGCGTGTTATCTGTAGCTTCCATAAAACTCCTCCCAAATTCCCATTTATTTTCTATGCTGATCAGCAATATATTGAAACTTTTATGGAGGAAAATTGTTATATGGGAGGGATAACTGTTGATACATAGATCTAATAATAGTAGGTTCCCTGGGTGAAATGATACTGACATCTCAGTGACTTTCTTAGCATAATTCCAAATTTTTCCCAGGATGGTTATATAACTGCACCAAGAGGGTATTAGTGTACCCATCTTGCTATAGCCCACCCAACATTAACTAGTCATATTTTATAATCTATAATAATTTGCTGAATATGTAGCAAAACCTCAAACTTATTTTGATTTGTACTTTTTATAGTTAATGATACAGAACAATTTTCATATGATCATATGAATAGTTTTCAATTCTTTTGAGAATAGTTTGATAATAATAGCTAATATGGCTATAAAGATCTAAGGTTTGCAAAGTTCTGGTTTGATTTTTACCATAAAGTCCAGTGCTCTTTCTATCATATCATGCTGCTTCTCTATTATGCATGTATCTCACAATCTGAAAGGAATTAGCTTTATTTTCCCCCCTTGAGGATGTATGAAAGCTCCCATTTGGTTCTACCACCTTGCGAGAAGTCCTTTTGAGCACCTACCATCTGTCACAGCAAAGCTGTTGCTGACCCGATGCCATGAGTGTAGCTGTGATGATAATTACACTTCCTGAATATATTCCTTTGAGCCCCTTTGAGCTGGCTGAAGAAAGTTATTATTAAAAATGATTTAAAACAAGCCTCCTATTTCACAGCTTTTAATATTTGATAAGATTTCAGAAAGACTGATGGTGAGCAGGGCATGTGGTGTGGTATTTTACAATCACAGTTTTCAGCTCTCTTAGAATTCCCTCTGGGGTACCACTGAGCAGGAGGTGGGGGGTGCGGGGGGAGAAAGGAAACTCCAATGAGAAAAGACCCAGCAGGAAATGGACTTCATAGGCTGTCTCAGAACCCTGAGTCTACCCAGCAGGAAATCTCACTCCCCTAGTAGCTCGGGTTCTATACAGCAATGAAATAAAAGAGAGTCTCAGGGGCACTCTGAATCTCCCCACTCATATGCCTTCTCTAATTCTCTCCTGCCCTCCTCTCTAGCTTGATGTTTGAAATATCATGGTTAGAATTCCTTTCCTCTGGCTTAAGATTTTAGTCTCTGATAAAATGCAAATATTCTTGGGTAGGCTGACACTTTAATGAAGGGGTTTTTAAGGAATCCTTGAACTTAGATGGGAAAAAATATACATCTCTATTTCAATATATAATTGTTTTACTTTGTCATCCTTTCCTTTCCTTTCTTAATAAATGCTAGTTTCTTTCTTTTCCCTCTCTCCCCCTTCCCTTTCTCCCTTCCCTCTCTCCCCCTCCCCTCCCTCCCTCCCTTCCTCCCTTCCTTCCTTCCTTCCTTCCTTCCTTCCTTCCTTCCTTCCTTCCTTCCTTCCTTCCTTCCTTCCTTCCTTCCTTCCTTCCTTCTCTAGACCTGTGATCCTATTATACTCCACTCTAAATGGAATGTCCTAACTCCCAAATCTGTTTTTTCCAAAGGAGCAGATTTACATCTCCTCACTGGGAGTTCTTTTATCTAATCAGTGCTTCTGCCTACTAACAGTTTGTCTTAGTTTTATATGAATTCTATGTCCCTTCCCTGCTTTGACACCATATCCATCCCCAGCCACCTGCAGTGTACCTTCTATCTTCCAATCTACACATAAATAGAGCAGCAAATTCCCCTTTCCTCAATCTTGCTACCCCTGAAACAATTCTTGGGTATCTTCCCCATTTTCTGAAAAGATATAAGTATGGTTCATAGGCCTGCTAAACAAGGTCCAGTATCTTGGCTTCTCTAGATCTAAGCCATAAATTCCCTTGCTTCTGATTTTTCCATCTCAGTCCCTCAGGAACAAAGTCTGTGCCATATCTTCACTCTTTCCTAACTGTCCCAGTTTATTTTCCTCATTTTGCTGGTTTATGGTGACACATTCTAATAACAAGTTCAATCTCTCAGCTGCTCTGAATTAGTCATTAATTTCATGGCTTTCCACTTTCATTAGCAGCTTTTTTACTTTTAACCTGCCAAGTAGGAACCTGTTTAGCACTCATCCTATTTTTTTCTCTGACTTTGGCTCATCTCACTAGCCAAGTCCTAGGGTAGGGGGTCCCTAAATTCTTATTGATGGCAAAGGGAATATTTAGGTTGTCTCCTGATCCTATAGCTATCGTGGTTTAAGTGCCAGCATGTCCTGAGGTCACATATGGAAGCAACCTCAGTCCTGCCCTAGTAGGAAAGAAAGTTGAGATTTAACTAGCCTAGCACCTTTGGAGTTCTGAATCCAAAACATTGCCAGTCACACATCATCACTATGGGGATCCTTGTGCCTTTCAAAACAGTCATCCCTGTAGCTTGTGCCTGGCAATGCTCTGCTAGTCTGTGCCAGGGCAAATCTCCCGGCAGGATGGCACCTGGATTTGGGCTGTCCTCTGTATTGCCAGCTCCTCACTTCCCTCTCTCTATTCCTCTACCCTTCTACCCCTCTACCTTCACAAGGTGAAAAAATTCTCTTTAATACTCTAGAAAGGACTTTGTTAATTCTTTCTCCTTAATTGGAATATAAGTTCCTTGAGGACAAGATTGGGTTATATTTCTTTGCAAACAGTGCTTAACCCTGTGCACAATAAATACTTGTGGATTTACTGATTGACTGGAAAAGTCTCCAGGTTACAGTACTCAACAGGAACAGTATGTTCCCTTTTTATTCTTGCTCTAATAAAGAGCTTGAATGTCACTAATTGGCATGCTCCAGCTGGGAAGCTAGGAGCTGTTGGGTGCATACTTTGCTGTTAAAAAGTCAAAGAGATCAGTCCTGTCCTGAATGCTGATTTCTGCCAATCCATTTGGAAGCATTAGCCTTTTAAAATTCAGACTACAGCTAGGGAATTGTGGCCAACTTTTTCTTTCATCTCTTTATCTAGCCAAACATTATACCCTTCAACATTTATTAAGTATCTATTATTTGCAAAGCATCACATTAGACTCTAGGAAAGACACAAAGATTATTAAAAGATTGTCCCTGCTTTCACTGCACACATGATTTAGCAGGGAGATACACCATACACATGCACAAATACATAACAATTGAAGACCAGGACTATATGTTTTCTAAACTTTGCACCTCCCTTATTACCAAGCACAGTGTACACAATAGTTAATTAGGTGGTAGGATGGATAGAGTACTGAGTCTGAAGTCATCTTCCTGAGTTCAAATTTGACCTCAAACGCTTACAAGCTGGGTGACCCTGGACAAATTATTTAACCCTAATTGCCTCAGTTCCTCAACTGTAAAATGAGCTGGAGAAGGAAATGGTAAACCATCCCAGCATCTTTGCTAAGAAAACCTCAAATGGGGTCATGAAGAGTCAGACATGACTGAAATGACTGAACAACAGCAATAATAATTGGAGAATGAAGCAGGTAGAATGGTAAGAACAGTATACTCAATGTTTACAATAAAGTGACAAAAACACTAAACAACAACAAAATTCAATTATTTGCAATGACCAATTTCAGGTCTGGAGAGACACATTTTCTCTCTCTCCTGATAAATAGGTAGGAGACTGTTGGAGGGAAGTATTGCACATGTTGACAGATGTAGTCAATTTGTTAGTTCTGAGCTAAAAGAGTGGCATCATTTGGGGAATAATATACTGAACAATGACTATGGTATAACCACCCCCCCAAGTCAATTAAAACAATTAAAATACATTGGACAAATGAACAAATGAATGAAAGAAATATAGAGGCAGTTTGGCATAGTGGATAGAATGTTAGACTTGTGGAGAGTGAGAATAATCTGAGTAAGAATTTTGATTCAAGCATTTACTATCTATGTCAACCTGAGCAAGTCACTTAACCCTTCTTAGACTCAATTTTCTCAGTTGTGAAGGATAATGATATCCCAGGATTATTGGGAGGATCAAATGAAATAATGCTTTTTCAAGCCCTCTGCAAACTTTAAAATTCTATAAAAATGTTAGTTATATGCTAACATTATGTGATTTACACAATGAATACACAAGCTACATAATAACTAATAACTATAGTGTAAAATTGAATAGAATAAGAATGAGATATGTAGAAAGTGCTTTTCAAGGCCCCGAGGCACAAAAATATTCTTCTAAGAGGTAGAAGAGAAACAAGAGTAGAGATAGGAGATGGACAATGTGGAACAGTAGAAAGAATACTTTTCTGGGAGTCAGAAGACCATAGTCTACCCTGGCTGTCTCCTAAGTAGCTGGATGAACATGTGCAGATCAATTTATATCTCTGGGTGATAGGTACTTTCTGCTCACTCTCTTTTAATTCACTACAGTCTTGCTTTTGACTTTATTGTTCAAACTAAAATCTTCAAAGTACTAAAGGATATCTCTCATTTCTAATTCTAGTGGCCTTTCCCTAATTTTCATCCTTTGTGGCTTTTCTGAAGCCTTTGACACTGTAGATCACTCTCTCCTCCTTCACACTCTCCTCTCTAGATTTTTCAGGGTACTTTTTCCTGATTTTTCTTCTATCTGACAGCTCCCTCTCAATCTTCTTGGCTGGATCTTCATCTGCATCACATTTGCTTCATCTGTATACTGTGGGTATCTCATAATATTCTGTTCTAGGTCTTCTCTCTCTAAATTATTTCACTTGGTGGTCTCACCAAGCTCACTTGTTTTTCATTATCATCTCCATGCTGTTACTTCTCAAACCTCCCTTTTTAGCTCTAATCTCTTCACTGAACACCAGACTCTTATCTCCAGATGCCTATTAAACATCTTATCTGAATGTCCCATGAACATCTTAAACCGAACATATCCATATCTGAACTTTTTCTTTCTAAATTCTCTTCTCTTCATAACTTTGCTATTACTATCAAAAGCCCCATCATTTCTTCAGTCACCCAAACCCAAAAGGCAGGTGTCATTGTTGACTCCTCATTCTGTTTCTCACTTCCCATATTCAATCTGCTGCTAAGATCTGCTGAGTTTACTTTTCTTAACAACTTATGTATATGCCCCTTTTCCCTTCTGACATTACTGTTGGGTTTACCTGCTACAAGTCTTTCCCTACTCTTCTCAGCTGACAAAGTGATTTTCCTAAATTGTCTGACCATTGTTAAACTCCAGTGCTTCCCTATAACCTCCGGAATCAAATATAAAAATATATATTTGTCATTCAAAGCCCTTGTAACCTGCCTCCTGCATCTCCAACACCTTCAGTTTGCCAGGAAATGAAGTGTGTGGTACGGAGGTGGACCTAACACAGACACATACACACATATACAGAGACAGAAACAGAGCAAAAAGAGAGACACAAACAGAAACAGAGACAGAGAGAACACAGAACTATCACCCAAAGGAGAACACATATGCTCTGAAAGGTTCTCAACTGCTAACCCATGTCCCAGAAAAAGGCTTAACACTGTTGCTACTGTGACATTGTTCTAAGTGCTTATGTTTCAGTATTTGTCTTTCTCATTCTGAAATTTTATTTGAAGGTTTCATTTTGTTTGGCTTACTATAGGATCTTTTTGTGCCATGGACCCCTTTGGCAATCTGGTGAAGACTTTCACAAAATGATATCTATTAAAAATTGAAGAAAATGCTAAACCTCAGTTAGAAAGTAATGAAATAAAGATATAATTTTCTTCCCAACCAAATTCATAGATTCCTGGAAATCTATTTACTAGGCACTGGATTCCAGTTTCAGGATCTATGGTTTACCAGTACAGCAGACAGCACCATCCTGCATTGTAAAGTCAGGGGTCTCTCAGGAAAAATGAACTCAATAGTGCAGGAGTTTCTTAATTGACATTTAAATGTCAGTGCACCACATTAAATGTTATGGGTGCTTCATCACTCAGTCTGGGAGAGGTATAAACACATTGTGAGCCCTTTAATAACTGCCCACATTAATTATGGATGCTCTTTGGAAGCTGGAAACAAGACCACTTGCAAATGCCAGATTGTAACCAGGCTGATGGGTGGCCCTTTTCTTCCTGTCTCATCTTTCTTGTGATGGAAGAGAGGTAAATTCTGGAAGGTGCTCATTCATGAATTGATTATCTGTGCCCTGGAGATAATTTAACTATTCATAAAAGAGAGAGCAAGACAGAGAGACAAGGACAGATAGAAATAAAGGATAGAGACTATACTCCTTTCCAACTTTTCCATTTTCATAAATGTCAGCTTCTGTCATTACAACAGAGAAAATTATATTAAGGATTTGGGAAGGAATAGAAGGGAAACTGAGAGAGGGTACCCCCTAACCATCTTGTAAAACAAGTATTACCAAAACTACTCTATTGAATATTGATCAACATCATTATCTACTAATTTCTGGGATCTCCTCTTGAGAGAAACATCAGAAATTTAAAAAACATCCAGAATACTGTAATGGCCAGTTTGATAGTACAGGACTCTATGGGGGAAAGGAGAAGGAGGATAGAGGTAAGACCTCAATAAATAGGACACCTCCTCCATTTCAGACAATACTCTAATAGTGTATGGGATCAGTGTTTTCATTTATACTATCTCTTTTGATCTTTAAAACAATCCTGTGGGACTTCCGGGGGTGGGGTGGGGAAGAGAAACCAAGATGGTGGCTTAAAGCTAATATGCTCAGGGAGCTTTTCTCTACCAAAGATAAATGAAACCTCTGCATTGACATTCAAGCTACAGATCCCACCAAGATAAAGAGAAGATTCAAAGAAGTTTTCAATGGTAGACATTATGGAGGATCTGTGAAGGTCTGTCTCTTTGGGGGGAAAGGGGAAGTAAAGCCTAGGAGGCAGGAAAGCAGTAAAGCTAGCAGGGAGACTTTTAGTCACAGCAGAATCCAGGTCCTGACAGCTTGACAACAGCAGAGGTCCCAGGATCTAGATAGCAAGCCAACAGGAAGGATCCCTACCCCAAACAAAGACTGAACCCTGGTAATACCAGGACAAAGGACAGGACTAGGTCAGGATTAGGGCAGGAACAAACCACTGCTAAGTCAGAACCTGGACAAAAAGGAGGAAACAAACCTCTGCAAAGGCAAGGCCTGAATTGCATAGGTAGCATCTTGGCCAGTGACAAGCGAGGGATCAGACCTCAGCCCCAACATTAAAAAACTTGAATCTATACCCCCGTACTGCAGAAGCAGAGCTAAAACAATAAAGATGAACAAAAAAGCTAAAAGAAGTCTCATTAAAGAAAACTATTTTACAGACAAAGATGATAATGTCATGTCAGAAGAAGAAATCAGGAAAAAATCACTCACAGGGTGGTCTCAAAAGAGTCTATCAATTGAACTCAATCCAAAAGCTCATCGAATAGATTAAAAAAAAAATTTAAAACCAAAGAAGAGAGGAAGAAGAAAAATGGAAAAAAGAAGTGAGAGTCATGCAGGAAAATTATGAAAAATTGACCAGAGAATTTAGCACTTTTAAAAAAAGGTAATTGAAGAAAATAAAACCCTAAAAAATTAGAATTGAACAAATAGAAATTAATGAATCTATGAGACTACAACATTCCATCACACAAAATAAAAAGGCTGAAAAATTGAAGAAAATGTAAAGTACTTTTTAGGAAAAAACAAAGGACCTGGAAAGTAGATCCAGGAGAGATAATCTATGAGTCATTAAAGTACCTGAAAGTCTAGATCAAAAAAAGAACCTGGAAAACATCATGCAGGAAATTATTACTGAAAATTGTCCAAATCTGCAAGAACAAGAAGACAATATAACCATTAAAAGAATACACAGAACCCCTCCAGAAAGAGATCCTGGGATAAAAACTCCAAGGCCCATTAAAGCCAAATTTCAGAACTCTCAAATAAACGAGAGAATATTGCAAGCAGCAAAACAAAAACAATTTAAATACAAAGGAAATACAAGCAGATTCACATAGGACCTATTGACCTCAGAATTGAAGGACTGGAAGACCTGAAATACCATATATCAGAGGGCAAAGGACCTGGAATTACAATCCAGAATTTACTAACCTGCAAAATTTAGCATATACTGTCAGGAGAAAAGATGAATGTTCAATGAAATAGAGAACTTCCAGAATTTCCTGACACAAAGACTGGAACTGAACAGAGAATTCAACTGCCAAAAACATACCTCAAAAATTGCATAAAGAGTACCTGGGTTCAAATCCGGTCTCAGACACTTAATTACCTAGCTGTGTGGCCTTGGGCAAGCCACTTAACCCCATTTGCTTTGCAAAAACCTAAAAAAAAAAAGAATTGCATAAAAAGATAAATGAATGGGGGAAGGAAAAAATAAAACAAAACAAAACAAATGTTGGTCAAGACCATCAAGTTGTATACAATCCTAAAAGGAAATATATAACACTAATAATTCTTGAGGATAATTAAAGAGTCAAATATAATTGAAGAGATTGAACTTAAAGGATATGGGTAGAGTTGGGTCTTGCTTTCCATTGAAGAAGTCCAAGATGGCATCATTATGTTTGAGACAAAAAGTCCTGATGAAAAGCAGGGATGTTAACTCTAAACTTATATCTTATTATTTATCCTTTTATCCACTTTAACTCTGCTGTGCTGATAAAGTTTAGCATTTCCTTTAATGAGGGCATCATAAACTAGGTGGTCCTGAGTCAGTGTCTCCCATAATTCACAATCAGTTTTAAAGTTCTCAAGTGAGACCTTCAGAGCCCTTTAAGATTCTTGAAGTTAATTAAATCAGGGTTTGACTTAATCCTGGCTTCACTTAATAAGGGGTTACTGGATGAGGAGGGGCTGTAAAGTATAAGAGAAAATAGGCCAGGGGTGGGAGGAGAGGTACAAATAATTCAAGAAATGATTTGGCTTTGGATGATACTTTGGTTTATGAGGAGGATTGTGTGTCCATGGAAGGGGTAAGGTAAAAATGATTATAATTACAATTTGATGTAATTTGAGACAATGTAATTTATCAAGCAATCAAACAATATGTGACAATACTTTGGTAACAGTTTGAACTTAACAAGCAATCAAATAATCAAACTATGATTGATGATACCTGATTAATAGTACTTGAGTGATAAATAATACCAGGTGAAGAGGCACAAAGATTTATAATTTTAGAGGGAAAGAAGGGAGAGGGTGAACACTGAGTAAATTATATTCAATAGATCTGATCCAGAGAAGGAATAAGATACATTCCCACTTGGGTTCAAAAATCTATCCTAATGTACAGAGAATGGGGAGATGGAGGGAAGGGAAAGATAAAGGAAGAAAGGTCTGATAAAAGGGAAGGCAAAGGTATAAGTGAAAATAAACTGAAAGTTAAATTGGAAAAGAAAAGTCAAAGAGGAGTAAAATTTTGGTGAGGAGGAACAAGAGCAAAAGAAAGACAAAAATATAAATTGAGAAAGATGTCCTGGAGGGAAATACAGAATTAATAATCTTAATGGTAAATGTGAATGGCATGAACTATCTTATAAAACAGAAGTGTATAGCAGAATGGACTAAAAACCAGAATCCTACAATATGTTGTTTACAAGAAACACATTTGAAGCAGAGAGATATATACACAGAATAAATGAAAAAAGATGGAGCAAAATATATTATGCCTCAGTTGAGGTAAAGAAATCCAGGGTAGCAATCCTAATCTCAGATAAAGTAAAATCAAAAATTGATCTCATTAAAAAGTATAAAAGAAACTACATCTTCTTCTTCTTCTTCTTTTTTGCAAGGCAAATGGGGTTAAGTGGCTTGCCCAAGGCCACACAGCTAGGTAATTAAGTGTCTGAGGCTGGATTTGAACTCAGGTATTCCTGACTTCAGGGCTCCAGTGCTCTATCCACTGTGCCACCTAGCCGCCCCAAAACTACATTTTCTTAAAAAGCATTATTGGTAATGAAGCTACATCATTACTAAATATATATGTGCCTAGTAGAATAGCATCCAATTCCTAGAGGAAAGACTGAATGAATTACAATGACACATAGAGAACAAAACCTTAATAATGGGGGATCTCAACTTCCCTTTCTTGGAACTAGATACATCTAATCACAAAATAAACAAGAAGGAAGTTAAGAAAATGAATGAAATCTTAGAAAATTTAGATATGATAGACCTCTGGAGAAAACTTAATTGGGATAGAAAAAAATGGCAGTACATTGCACCTATGCCAAAATTGACCATCTACTAGGTACAAAAACCTTATAATCAAATGCAGAAAGGAAGAAGCAATAAACACATACACTTCTCAGACCATGATGCAATAAAAATTACACATAATAAAGGGTCATGGAAAGATAAACCAAAAGTTAATTGGAAACTAAATAACAATCTTAAATAATGGGTGGATCAAACAAAAAATAATAGAAATAATCAATAATTATATCCCAGCAAATGATACTGAGACATCATACCAAAATTTATGGAATTCAACCAAGGCAGTTTTGAGAGGAAACTTTATATCTCTAAATGCCTGTATGAATAAAATAGAGAAAGAAGAGATCAATGAATTGGGTATGCAACTAAAAAAAGCTAAAAAAAGAACAAATTAAAGATCCCCAATTAAAAACCAAATTGGGTTATTAGAAATTCTGAAAATTAAAATTCTGAAAATCAAGAGAGATTAATAAAATTGAAAACAAGAAAACCATTGTTCTCATAAATAAAACTAAGAATTGGTTTTATGAAAAAGCCAATAAAATAGACAAACCTTTGATTAATCTGCTTAAAAAAAGAAAGAAGAAAACCAAATTACTGGTATCAAAACCAAAAAGGGTGAACTAACCACCAATGAGGAGGAAATTAAAGAGATAATTTGGAGCTACTTTGCTGAACTGTATGCCAATAAATTGGATAACCTGAGTGAAATGGATGAATATTTGCAAAAATACAAACTGCCCAGATTAATAGAAGAGCAAATAAAATACTTAAATAATCCCATTTCAGAAAAAGAAATGGAAGAAATCATCAATAAACTCCCTACGAAAAAGTCTTCAGGTTCAGATGGATTTATAAATGAATTTGACCAAACATTTAAGGAACAATTAATTCCTATTCTACATAAACTATTTTAAAAAATAGGAGAAGAAGGAGTTCTGCCAAACTTGATTTATGACACTAACATGGTGCTGATTCCTAAGCCAAGAAGAACCAAATCAGACAAAGGAAATTATAGACCAATCTCCCTAATGAATATGGATGCAAAAATCTTAAATAAAATTTTAGCAATGAGACTACAGCAAGTTATTACTAGGGTAATACACTATGATCAGGTAGGATTTATACCAGGTAGGCAGGGTTGGTTCAATATTAGAAAAACACTCAATATAATTCAACATATTAATAGCAAAACTAACAGAAATCACATTAATATCTCAATAGATGCTGAAAAAGCCTTTGATAAAATACATTTATTCCTATTAAAACACTAGAAAGTTGAGGAATAAATGGAGTTTTCCTTAAAATAATAAATAGTATCTATCTAAAACATCAATAAATATTATATGTAATGAGAATAAATTCAGAGCATTTCCAATAAAATCAGGGTGAAACAAGGATGCCCATTATCACCATTACTATTCAATATAATATTAGAAATACTAGTTTTAGCAATAAGAAAAGAAATTGAAGGAATCAGAACTGACAATGAGGAAGCAAAGCTTTCACTCTTTGCAGATGATAATGATGGTATACTTAAAGAACCTGAGCAAAGTAGCAGGATATAAAATAAACCCACAAAAATCACCAGCATTTCTATATATAAACAACAACACTCAAGAGCAAGGGATAGAAAGAGAAATTCCATTTAAAGTAACTATAGAAAACATTAAATACTTGGGAATCTACCTCCCAAGACAACCCAGAAACTGTATGAACACAATTATAAAGCACTTCTCACCCAAATAAAGTCAAATCTAAATAATTGGGAAATTGTCAATTGCTCATGATTAGATCAAGCTAATATAATAAAAATGACAATTCTACCCAAATTAAGATACTTATTCAGTACCATTCCAATCAAACTACCAAATTATTATTTTACTGAGCTAGAAAAAATAATAACAAAATTCATCTGGAGCAACAAAAGGTCAAGAATAGTAAGGGAACTGATGAAAAAAAATGTTAAGGAAGTTGGCCTAGCTCTACCAGATCTAAAACTATACTATAAAGCAGCAGATTTCAAAACTTTGTGGTACTGGGTAAAATAGAGCAATGGATCAGAGGATTACGATAGGTTCAAAAGAAACTGCAGCAAATGACTAAACAGTCTACTGTTTGACAAACCCAAAGACATCAGCTTCTGGGATAAGAACTCACAACTTGACAAAATTGTTGGGAAAACTGGAAAATAGTATGGCAAAAATTAGGCATAGACCCACATCTCACCCCTATACCAAAATAAAGTCAAAATGGGTAGAAGATTTAGACTAAAGGGCATCACCATTGATAAATTAATAGACCAAGAAATACTTTATCATATCTATGGAAATGGGAAAAATTTATGACCAATCAAGAAAAAGAGTACATTTTAGACTGCAAAATAAATGATTTTGACTATATTAAATTAAAAAGGTTTTGCACTAATAAATCAATGCTGCCAAAATTAGAAAGAAAGTAGAAAGCTGGAAAGTATTCTTCACAACTGAATTCTGATAAAGATCTCATTTCTAAAATATATAAGAGAATTGCATCAAATTTATAAGGTTACAAGTTGTTCTCCAAATGTTAAATGGTCAAAGGATATGCATAGTTTTCAAATGAAGAAATTAAAGCAATATGTATACAATTCATATGAAAATGATCCAAAAATATTATTGATTAGAGAAATGCAAATTAAAACAACAATGAGGTATCACCTCACACCTATCAGATTGGCTAAGATGAGAAAAAAGGAAAATGATCAATGCTGGAGAGGTTGTGAGAGGATTGGGACATTGATGCATTGCTGATGGAGTTGTGAACAGATGCATCCCTTCTGGAGAAGAATATGGAACTATGCCTAAAGAGCAATAAAATTGTTCATTCCCTTTGACCCAGGAATTCCAATTCTAGGCCTATATCTAAAAGAAATAATAAATAATAGGAAAAGTTTCCCATGTTCCAAAATATTTATAGCAGCTCTTTTTGTAGTGGTGAAGAACTGGAAATTGAGGGGATGCCCATCATTAGGGTAATGGCTAAGGAAGTTATAGTATATGAATGCTATAGAATATTATTGTCCTATAAGAAATCATAAATGGTTGGACTCTAGAGTATGAAATGAGTTACAGGATCTGATGCTGAATGAAGGGAGTAGAACCAAGAGAACTTTGTACACATTAACAACATTGTGAGATGATCAGTCTTGATGGAAGCAGCTCCTCTTAACAGTTCAGAGAGCAAGGACAACTGTACTTGTTTGCCTGTGGACAATCCAGAGAAACAAAGCAAAAGAAACAAAAAAAAAAAACCCTTCAGAACCTGAAAAACTTTGCAAAAGTTTTCTGTTATGGATCTTTTCCCCTTAATCCTAATTCCTCATACTGGAAATGACAAATCTGTAAACATGTTTATCAAAAATATGTATGTACTATGTTAACCTGACTGCTGCTGAGGGGAGGGCATAGAAAAGGAGAGTAGAAGGAAATTTTTAACTTAAAAATACACATATGCATATGGATGAATATTGAAAAAAATTTTCATTATATGTATTTGGAAAAATAAAATATAATTAAAAAAACTATGAATTAGATAAGATAGTATTGTTATTCCCATTTAACAGATGAGATTTACTGAGGTCCTTAAGAGTTAAATAACTTGCTTAAGGTCACATAGTTCCCTGGAGTGGGAGCATAACATTCAGGCCTTCAAGACAAATCCTGTTCTTCTCATTAGACCATCCTTCCTTTCAAGTTACACTGGTTGAATTATCTTGAATGCATCTACATCTGCCTTGAACCAACTGATATTTTGTGCCACTTCCTGAATGAATAAATTCATTTCAAGTTTTATAAAGCTATCTAATCAAAGGATCATAGATTTCATTAATAAATAGTAGTAGTCAAGTCAGTTCTCCAACATTCATTAAACACCTGCTATCTACCAAACATTTTGCTAAACTCCAAGAATATAGAGATAGGCAAGCCCCTACTCTCAAGGAGGTCATCATTTGAATAAATACAAATAACCATGTTCAAAGAAGTTATTTACAGGATAAACTGGAAATAATTAGCAGAGGAGAAAATGATGGAATTAATGGGGATTGGTGAAATTCTTGTAGAAGGAATTCCTATAGAGGTTGGGACTTGTATGCAGTATGGAAGCTAAGAGACAGGGATGAGGAGGGAGAACATTCTAGGCTTGTGAGTAGGAACATATAGGTCACATATAAAGATTTACAGCAAGACTAGTGTCGCTGAATGGTGGTGGCAGAGACAGCTTCCAACCCAAGTTCCCGTTCTACAAATGGAGAACACTGACAAAGGATTTTAGTTATCATAGAATATTGGCATTTGGAAGAAACTTGGAAATGATCTCATCATGCAGGCTGGGTTTTCCATATGAAAGGATTTAATGGTTAGGTGGGGTTATACTGGCCAATAACAGGAACACAAGGGTAGGTCCTATAGGTCCAGCTAGAACTTAGGAGGGATAACCAGATCATCTCCTTCCCCTGAAAGTGCAGACACCTTGCCATGGAAACCATTGAGATAGAAGTTGGCTCTTTGTCAGTACCCTCATTAAACCCAGTCCTCATGGGTTTAAAATCTTCCAGGCTCTAAAATTTGAGTTCCAAGATCAAAAAGAGATCATAGCGCTGGCACAGGAGAGCCACTTGCTCTGAATGTGGTGGCAGCTGCTCTACAGAGGCTTGGGGTTGGGAGTGGGCAGGGCCTTGAGGTTTTCTCTTTTCCTTTTAAATAAAATGAAGAATTTTGATTGTGGACATTGGAAAAGTTCAAGATTTCCATGTTTTTTGGTGTTCCATTGTTTGCTGTTCATTGCTGAAAGGGATTGAAGAACTGAGGAAATCTAAGATTTTTCTATTTCATGCAAAGTTACAAAGATGTTTTTACACATACATGTCTATTTTGTGTCTTCAGCTTTATCACAATTCATTCAAAAAGATGATGATGATGGGGCTTTAACATGAGTGTTACACTTTATTTTCAAAGGAAATGTTTCCTTTGTAAATGGAAGAGAATATTGTAAATCTTTTTATTAAAAATAATGTAAAGATATATATATGTATTTTTGTATCATGTTATAGATAATGGATATATTGTTTAATAAATAAAATATTTTGGGAATAAAAAAAAGAGATCATAGAAACCAGTAGATAATAAAAGTGAACACACAGAACAGAGGTTTCAGTAATGCTCCAGTACCAGTGATACATTCATGCCTTTCTACTACTTCACTGGATTCTGGCCCAAGCCATGGATTTCAAGAATAAATGTCATTATACTTCATTTTATTTTATTTTTGTAGTACATGGCCTTCAATGCCCTTAAGAATTTCTGTTCATGAGTTTCCACCTCATTAAAATTTAATAATAGACTTTGGGGACCATTAGGATTTTAATTTTTTGAATCAGCACTATCTCATTTACTACCTAGTTCCTTTCTGGAAAACAATGCCTGTAGGGATAGTAACAGGATACTGAGTAACCATTGCACTAAGTCTACTTTTCAAGGTCCTAGGTCCAGTTTAAGGTATTATTCCTTTTAGCTGGGTTATGACTGCTGAAGGGTATGTATATGCTCTCTCTCTCTCAACCATTCTGGGGCTTAGAGCAAATCCCTTTGTGTACTCTGGCTCTCACCCTCAATGGCCTTATTTAGTCATTGTCAGATTACTCATCTGTAAAAAAGAAGAGAAAAAGATGAAGAAACTGAGGCAAACAGGGTTAAGTGATTTGCCCAGGGTCACATAGCTCCATAGGAACTTTCCCTCTGACTTGCAGCTTATACCTTCAGTTAAATCTCCCCCATCAGAATGGTAACTCTTGGACAGCAGGGTTTGTCTTATTTTACTAGTTGTTTTTCCAGTCCCTAGCACAGGACTTTACACATAGCAATTATAGTACACATAATAAGAATGAAACAAATGCTTTCTTCATTCATTCCTTCACAAACCTAATTTAAACCCTCATCATGTCTCAACTGGACAATTAACTTATAGTAGCCTTCTATTGGTCTTCCTGTCCCAAATTTCTCTCTTCACAAAGTCATCCTCCATGAAGATGTCAAAAAATATTCCTAAAGCACATGTATGACCATATCATGACCCCTGATTAATAAGCTCTGATGGCTCCCTATTTTACCTCTAGAAATATATACAAATACTTATTTGACATTAAAAGTCCTTTGCCATTTAGCTGCAACATACCTTCTCAGCTCAATTCTACCTTATTTCCCACTATGTACTCCGTGATTCAGCCAAATTAGCCTTCTTGCCATTCCTTACACATAATACTTCATATTTGTGGTGCCTGGAATGTAATTCTTTTTCAACTTTGCCTCTTAGAAACCCTGATGTTCTTCCTTCCATAGCACCACTTCTAACAGGAGAACTTTCTTAATCCTTTCAGTTGTTAGGGCCTTCCCTCCAAAATTGGCTTTGTGTTTATGTAAATATATTTTACATATAATTATATGTGATGCATTGCCTTTTCTAAAAAGATGTAAGCTTGCTTTGAAGACAGGGGTTTAGCTAATTTCTGTCTTTTACCTTCAGTGCTTATCACAGTGCTTGTTACCTAGGCACCTAAGAAATGTTGATTGATTGACTAACTCTAGAAGGGTTTTTCTGTGCTTCTTCCCTTTGCCCATAATGGTTGGAGTTGAGTTGAATAGTAAATTTATATGTTGGTCTCATGTAGGAACTCATTTCCCAGAGGGACCCAATAGGGCAGGGTCTATCTAGATCAGAGATTTCCCTAGAGAATCCTACTGATGACTAATGAGCTTAGAAAGAAGGAAATCCTAATTCCTGGCAAGCCTCAGATTGTTCTTTTGCTTGAGCCTTGTCACTTAAGTTATTTTAACTTATTTTAAAAAAGTTAGAAAAACAACATTTCTGTTTTATAAGTACAAAATTGGGGGAATAAGAAGAAAAGGGAAAATTAGATGGTTGGAGACACAATAAAGGTGGCATGAAAAAAGTTTGGGTGAAGGTGTAAAAAGGTGTAAAAAAAGAAAAGATTCAGGTTAAGAGGTGAGGTCTTAGAGAGAGATCATCTTGTCCAACCTTTTATTTTTACATATAAAGAAACTGTGGTCCAAGGAGTTCACCATATGTCATTTAAGTAATACAATAAGAACAGAGTTTGAACCCAGGTCTTCTTGTTTTAGATCCAAAATAGTGCCACAGTTTTCTTGTATGGCAGTGGAAAGATGAAGAGAGCAGAAGCAGATTTATCTCTCTTTGTAGACTCTTTTTGGGAAAACAATCCTGAATGTAATGACTTTATAGGATAACTCTCATTATCTGTTGTTCAGTTGAGTCAGACTCTTTGTGACCTCATTTTGCAGTTTTCTTGGCAAAGATACTGGAGTGGTTTGCCATTTCCTTTCCCAGCTCATATTTACAGATAAGGAACTGAGACAAAAGGGGGTAGGTGACTTGCCCAAGTTCATACAGCTAGTGAATGTCTGAGGTCAGATTTGAACTCATGAAGATAAGCCTTCCTGATTCCAAGTCCAGTGCTCTGTTCATTGTGCCACCTGACTATCCAACCTCACCAACTGATAGCAAGTTAAAGCATCATAAGCCCTGACATTCAACTTGAGGCAGTATGATGCATTTGAAAAAACACTGAATTCTGAGTCACAGGACCTGAGTCTGAATCCCAGTTCTGCTACTCACTTATTTGTGTGACTTTGTCCAGGTCACTTCACTTCCTGGTCCATGATTAGCTTGTTTGTAAAATGAGGAGATTGCTCTAGATTGTTCCTAAGGTCCTTTCCATTTTTAGGTCTGTGAGTCAATAACAAGACCAGAAATTAAATTTGTTGAATTGGGGTGGTGGGAGATTGATGTAGACTTAGGTGTCTTCGTTTCAGGTATTTACAAGCACCCTACATTCAAAAGAAATACTGCTAAGATATGTTCCTCTTGGTCCTATGGATTCAGCTCAGAACCAAAGGTTATTTCCCTTTTTATGATGAAGGGGAGAATGAATAATTAGATGAATTAATGAATGAAAAATCGGTTATTAAGTAATTACTCAATGTCAAGAAAATTACTAATTTGCTAAGAGCAAAGTAGAAATATGTGAAAAAGTAATACAGTCCTTGTTCCCAAGATGCTCACAATCTAATTGGTAGGAGACAACACCCAATGCAAGATCAGATGGAAAGAGGATGGCATGGTGCTGCAAGTCAAAAAACGTTTTTGATAGGAAATGCCAACATTTAGAAATTAAACCACAGAGTCCCCAGATTTATGCTGATCTTGCACCTGGAAATGACTAGCAATAAGGGCCTAGAAATATCCTTTATGCATTACTCCCCACCTCCCTCAGCATTTCCTTAATTACAGCTCAGAATTTGGATCATTTACTGGCTCATTCATAAAATGAGCCGTCTCCATGTGGCAGTTTAATGAAAACAATTGAAGGAAATGTTACAAATTGTTGGGGGGAAACAGGCAGCTGCTTGCCTCCTGACTGCCTACTCTCATTTTTTGATCTTTCTCCTTCCTGGTCTTCCTCAGTCCTCCTGTCCCCCTGTGCTGAGACAAATACCTCCAAGCTACATCAGCCCCTCACTGGTGCTCAGCTGGGAAAGGCTGCCTTCAGCAGCTGTCCTCAGGACCCCACCCACGGGAGCAAGGGGTCGTTCAGAAATAAGAGAGAAAAGACAGATCCTTGTGTAGCTAGAGAAGCTAAGAGATGCTCCAGGCAACAGGACCCAAAGCAGATGCTGGCTGGGACATTAGGGGTTAAGTTTAAGTACAAATTAAATTTGATGGCATCTTTTCCTCAGGGCCAATGGGTACTGGCCTGCTATAGTAAACTTTTGGAATGAATGGGACTACACCTGGAAAATACATCTTGGGTTAGGAAGGGACAGGAAACTGATTTCATTGGCAAAGAGACTTAGCACATGAGGAAGCTCTCTCCGTCAAAACAGATTAGAATTTCCTTTGCAATTTAGTCTCAGATGCTGGAACCTCCAGAGATTATGAGTTGTCTAGGGACACACAGCCAGTATTTGTCAAAGAGGGGACTTGAACACTGACCTTCCTGGCTCTGAGATTAGCTCTGGATTCATGACTCTAGCCTGCCACTCCAATGACCTGAAATGAATTATTAAATATGAGATGTTTGGGGGGCTCATGGATGGGAATAAGGAAATTATGAAGGAACTCAGTTCCATTTACAGAAATCTTTCCCACTCAATATCCCATGGTGTCTGTGAAAAAAATTCTGAGGTCAATATAGAGGGAGAATCTTAATCTTTTCTTCTGGGTTATTGGCTTCTCATTCAGCCACAGCTCAGTCTAGAATAGCAGTCTTAGTTCAGAAGATATCTAATCTTATTTGAACTTTTGGAAGACAAGTCAAGAATTAGGGATCTGCTTTAGGAGATGCTTTAATCTTATATTTGTCCAGATCTTTTCTTCTCCTATCTCTGGATTTATGAATCCCCAGTAGTCTTAGAGAGATCATCTTAGAGAGGAATTCATAGGATTGTAGCTCATGGATGTTATAGTAGGAAGAGGTTTTAGAGACAAGTAGTACAATGACCCCATTTTGTAGATGAGAAAATAGGTTTACAGAAGTTAGAGACTTGCCTATAGTCATACTAAGTATGAAAGGTAAGACTTGAAATCAGGTATTCTTGTGTTCTATCTAAAATACAACACTAAATAGGGAAGCCTGGGAGAGTCTCTACCTTTTAATTGCCCCATAGTCAGTCTTTTCACGTGGGTATAAACTGGATTTGAGCTCATCTCTTTCACTTCCATATTGCCTCTCATCCATGCAGTATCAGTAGAAAGGACAACTTTCTTATGGTGGTGCTGTGGATAGAGAGTCAGGCTCAGAATCAGAAAGGCTCATCTTCATGAGTCCAAATCTGACCTCAGACACTAATTGTCTAATCCTGGATAAGTCATCTGAAAAATGAGCTGGAGAAGGAAGTAGTAAGCCATTCAAGTATCCTTACCATGGAGTGATGAAGAATCAGATATGAACAACAACAATCAGTGGAAGAAAGGGTCCCTTGTGCATGTAAGATTCTAAATGGCAAGAGCAGTTAAGGGACAGAGAAAAGTGAGAAACATTCCTTTCCATGGTCAGTAGGAATGTCCCTGAAGCCCTTGTTCAGGGTAGCACTGTGTCTGAATGATCATCCCCCATCCCCAAGCACATCC
Organism: Macrotis lagotis; assembly: GCF_037893015.1. Classification (NCBI taxonomy): domain Eukaryota; kingdom Metazoa; phylum Chordata; class Mammalia; order Peramelemorphia; family Peramelidae; genus Macrotis; species Macrotis lagotis. Next base: position 374,501,328 of record NC_133658.1, read on the forward strand.
AAGATGATCTTAAATGCTCTGGTCCCTTTCTAATGAGATTCTCTGTAACAAATGATTTTGATAAAATCACTACAGTGTTTACTGCTGATTATCAGTCAGATATGCACTGAGCTGAGCTGCATGTCTGCATTAATCTGAGTAATATCTGAGTTCAATCTTGGACTAATTGGTGATTCTAGGAAAGCCAATGAATGAAACTGTTGTTTATTGCTGGAGCAAGGAAGTGTCCATGTATTTCTATTCGGGGAAGATGGGCCTATGAAGGAAAGTGATTCTGTTCTGCCTCCCAGCTACACACTATAATTATAGCTCTTGTCAAAGTAAGATGTAGAGATAAAATCTATTCCCTAGACAGTCATCCTTAAGAATCCCCTGGGAATTCCTAGCTTAATTAAATACCTGGTTTAAGCTCCAGGCTTGGGTGTCTTCATTAAAAGCAGATATCAGTGGTTCCCTAAGCAGATGCCAGGGGATAAGGGATGTATTTTGGAATAAGATCTGTATCTTGGCACAGCTGTTTGCTACATGTATAGAACTCAGGTAAGACCATTACCTTTGCTAGACCTTGGTTTTCTCATCCATAAACAGATGGAGTTGGACTAGATGATCTCAAAGCCCATGAGCTTCCTCTTTGTGGGACATTACTAATCATTTCTAGCATTTACAAACAACTTTAAAGTTTGCAAAACACTTTATAAGTATTATTGCATTTAATATTCATTACTCATTGAGGTAGGAGATTTGAGGTACAGATTGATTAAGTGACCTCTCCAAGGTCACATGGCTAGTCTGAGGAAGTATTTGAGCTGAGATTTTCCTGACTCCAAGTCCAAAACTTTTTACTGGGGTACTTACTTTTCCCCCAAAGACTATCACTTGCATTTTCTTTGAATTTTTGCTCCCATCAATCTCCTTCCCAGCACCATAATTTTTGTTTTTATCCTCCTCTTCTCTACCAATTTTGATCCATATTACTCTTCTTTTTCCTAAACTCTGATCTTATGGCTTCTGAATAGTGAAAGAGAGGCTATACTAGTTTTATAGGCTCATAATTTTTGTGTAAGAAGGGACCTTACAGAGACACCATTTAGTCCAGTACCTTCAATTTGCAGATGAGGAAATTGAGGAAATTTCAGTTAAATGGTAAACTGCTAAAGGGCAGATAACATGTATCAACCATGGTAACTCAAACCTTTGTGGGAGTTCAGTAAATATTCATTGACCAGACTATACTGACTCTGGCTCTCTTGAAAGAGATGTGAGTCTTATCCATCCTAACTCCTTTTTTATTGAAACAAATGGCTTTACAGAGAGCATGTGCTTCAGTGACCACCTGGTCTCCTACCTCCTGTAGCTTGATCACAGCAATAATTAAATCACCAGATTAGATGTGACAGATACCATTTGGTACCTCCAGCATGTTGTAGCATAATGTTATGAGGGCTTTTCCAGTATTAAAAATCCCCATTGCCTGTTTCTCTCTGTGACCTTGGGTAAGTCACTTAACCTCTATATGTGTTTCTTCAACTGTAAAATAAGAATAATAGTTTTCCTTTCTATATCATGGGAGTTAAAGATGAGATGCCCCTGTGATCTGGAATTTTGGTTAAAAATTCTTAGCCCTCCATACTGGAGAAGAAATCTGTATTTTTTCCTTTCTTTTTTTAATGGAGTGTTTCCAATACCTTATTGTAAAATTTGGATTCTTTGATCATCAGCTACACACAGGTCAACATTAAGTAAAAATGCCTTTTCTATATCATTGTTGGCTTCTGCAAAACTTCCTAAAAATTTCCATTTAATTACTAATGCCCATCCTTGATAAACTGATATATCAAAAACTGTGGGAAAGTTGTGATATGGAAGGAATAAATGTAATAGCACCTACCTCACAGGGTTATTATGAGAATCACTAATGAGATAATAAATTGTAAAAAGCTTATATAGTGTCTAGCATATAGTGGGCTATTTATTTATTATTTAGATAGGACTGTTACAAGACCCAATAAGGTAATGATTATAAAGTACTCTGTAAACCTTAAAGCATTATATAAATGTTTATAATTATTATTGTTGTTTTTAATTAGTTGCCCCAATAGTATTCTTTGACTACATTTTTGGAACATAAGATTTAGAGTTAGAAGGAACCTTAGGAATCTCTAATTTAATTCCCTAACTTTATAGCAGAGTAAACTGTAAATCTATTAGTAGAACTGCAATTAGTATGAGGTTAACTTCCAACCTGCAGACTGGTAAGGAGTGGCAGGTCCTTATGACTGTTCTGTTCCTTCCCACTGCATGATCCAACTACCTTTTTCCCCAGGATCATAAGCTCCATGATTATAACCTTCATCTCTCAGGACCTGCCTCCAGCCTGCTTCTGCATGTCTTCACTGGGTTTTCTTTTTTTCTTTTGTTTTTGTTTTTGCAAGGCAGTGCGGTTAAGTGATTTGCCCAAGGTCAGTTAGGTAATTATTAAATGTCTGAGGCTGGACTTGATCTCAGTTCCTCCTGACTCCAGGGCCAGTGGTCTATCCACTGTGCCACCTAGCTACCCCTTCCATTGGGTTTTCTAGGGAATGGATCATTCACCCATATTCTAGCACCTGAAGCTGCTACTACCCACCACCCCAAGGGATTTCTCCCTTCCCTGCCTTCTTCCATCATTTTTTTCAAGTGAGAAAATCTCAAGTTGTAGTTTTATCACCAGGAGAAGTAAAGGTGAGAAGATCACTAAGTAGTACAAGGACTGGTCCACTTTTCATCTTTGAATTGTCAGAAAATACTACAGGAGTTTCTATGCAGTAAGCATTTGGTAAGTTGAACTGAACATTAAAGTTGGACATTAGTCTATTTTCAGTCATTGAGGGCAATGCATGCATGACACAGGGATTATATATATACATATATATATATATATATATATATATATACACATATATACACATGTATGCATGTATATCTATACCCACCATAATTAGTGCCCAGATAACACTTGTCTCTTTATTCTACCATTAAAATTTCTGAGGATGTGATGTTAGGAGCATGAGGACTCATGCCAAAATTGAATTTCACTTTACTCCCAAATCCCTTTCCCAGCTCTGTCTGAGGACCACAATACTTCTTCAGGGTTTTACATTGAGAGGAGCATGAAACTAAGGAGCCTTTCTTGAAGACAATTCAAATTCCATCTTCAGCAAAAGGCCTTTTCTGGTGTCTACCCTGACCCCTCCTGCTAATGTCTTCCTTCTGAGATGACTTCCCATTTACACTGCATATATCTTGCATGTCCATATCATTTGCATTCTCCCTTATTGGAATGTGAACTCCTTCAGGGTTGGGTTATCATTTCTACTTTTCTTTGCCCCCAGTTGCTTAACACAGTTAAGTCGGCTGTTATTTAGTTGTTTAGTCATTTCTTACTCTTTGTGAACTCATGGATCATTCATTTCAGGTTTTTTTTGTTTCTGTTTTTGATAAAGTTATTGGAGTAGTTTGCCATTTCCTTCTCCAGTGGATTAAAGCAAATGGGATAAGGGACTTGCCTGGCATCACACAGCTAGTAATTGATCAGATTTGAACCCAGGTCTTCCTAACTCCAAATCCGGTGCTCTGTCCACTAAACCATCTAGCTACCTTGACATAGAATAAATGTTAATAAATATCTGATAACTGATTGACTTCCTGGAACTGGGGAGAAGAAAGAAACAGAGGGTCTACTCAGTTCTACTCCAAGGTATTATCCTCATAGATAGGCAGTGACCAATTAATTGCCTTTAGAGGCTTGGAAAAAGGCCATGCAAAAAGTGTTGTAATTGAAGTCTTGTGTTATGGGAATCGCAGGTGCTTAAGATAACGTTTATGTACAGTCATTGATCTAACTGCAAGTGATAGAAAAACAGCTCTTTGCCCTCCATCTTCCATCACACACGATTATCCAGCCAGGGTGGCCCATTACTTATTACTGTCACAGAACATTCACCCCTACATCGATCCCAATGCAAATCACCCAACTCAATCAGGAGAATGACCCCATCCTAGAGAGAGAGATGTGACAGGAATCTGTCTATGATGAATGCTTGCCTCAATGCTCAGGGTCATTCACCAATCACACAGCACTTAGAGTTCTCCCTCATCAGCTTCTCTAAATACAAAAATACAAGCTTTGATCATTGTTTTCCTTCATTTTCATGAACTGGTGGCATGTGGATAATGATGATTATTTCAATTAGTGAAAATAATAATAATTTTTATTAGAAAAATAGCAACATTTATATATAGCATCTCAGGTTTGAAAAAAAGATTTGAAAATTTTATCTCATTTGTTCCTTACAACAACTCTGTGAGTTTGGTGCTGTCATTGCCCCCAATTTACAGATGAAAGACTGAGGCAAAGAGAGATGAAGGGATTTGCTGACAATTATAGATGTTTGTCACCATATGCCTCTGCCTGTTGGTTGCATGGGATCCCTCGTTCAATTAATTCATAAGGAGAAGGAAGTTTAATAAATATACTCTTGTCCTCTGCTCTAGAAAAGGCTGTCTTGTTCTTCCCTAGTGGAGGATCAAATTACTGATAGGACAGAAAAAGGCAAAGGTGAAATCAGAGATATTCACATTCTGGGAGAGAGGAATGTCAAACCTGATTACAAAGGTGATGATGCTTACCCTTGTTGGGCTTCATTTTTCGCCATTGAAGCTCTGGATGCCTGCCTCATCATTTTTCAATTTAAAAATGAAATTCTTTACCTCAATAAATGTCAACAGCTCACTATCACCTCTAGGACTAATATAAACTTCTTAACATTTACAATTCTTCACAATGTCCTTTGGGGCTTATCACATAATACTCCTCTTGATGGGCATTAAAAGGTAATGAATGAAGTTGGTTTTCCTATATTGCTCATATATTATGTTTCTGTCCCCGCTATAATGCCTAGAATACCATCCCTCCTTATTTCTACCTCTTACAGCCTGCTGTTAAGCAGTTTTTTGTCAGTCATATCCTATTCTTTGTGATCCCATTTGAATTTTTCTTGGTAAAGATAATGGAATGGTTTGATATTTTCTTCTCCAGCTCACTTTACAAATGAGGAATAGAGGCAAGCAGGGTCCAGTGACTTGCCCAGGGTCATACAGCTAGTAAGTATATGAAACCAGATCTGAATATAAGAAGTGTCCAGGCCCACTGTGCCATATAGCTGCCTCAATCTTTTATGATAATTGCACATGTTGTTGTTGAATCACTTTTCAGTCCTGTCTGACTTTCCATGACCCAATTAGAGATTTTCTTGGCAAAGACATTGGTATTGTTTGCCATTTCCTTCTCCAGCTCATTTTACAGATGAGGAAGCTGAGGCAAACAGGGTGAAGTGACTTGCCCAGAGTCACACAGTTAGTAACTGACATCAGATTTGAACTCAGGAAGATGAATCTTTCTGACTCCAGATCTAGCCTTATTGTCCAATCTAGCTGTCTATTCTATGATCCAAAGGACTCAGATTTCATTTGAATGACTGTACTTCTCCTCTTGGGAATAGCGTGGTCATTATGCATTGAGAAACACATCTCCCAACACTAGTGGGACACTCCTTGTTTCTTGTCTCCTAGGCCATGCAGGAGCAATGAGACAGATTATTAAAGTTGAGGTGTGGAGGGAAGATGAGAGTGGCTGGGGGAGGGAGGAGAGGAGGTAGGGAGCATATTAACGGAAGCTCTCCTTTAATCTGGGCAGGGGACACTGGGAGGATTTATGCCTCAGCTGCTACAAACTAAAGGTCATATTTTTCTGTCATTTCCTCAGGAAGAGAAGATGGAGCTCAGCATGGGCTAAGAAGGGCCTTCAGAGACTCCCAGGAGGGGTCCCCAGCATACCAAGCAGGTGCCAGTACAGGATGATGTCATTGCTCCCAGGAGGCCATTCTGGATGTCTCCACGTTACCCAGGGTAGTGGACAGGATCTTTCTTACCAAAGGCCAACATTGATTCATCCCTGGCTCTCTCAGGGTAATGAAAGTATCACAGGCTGGCTTAGGGCCCGGGGCTGAGCTGTCACCTCCACTGATAAATAGCTCCTCTTTTACTAACTTCACCAAAGCTTCTGGAAAACGATGAGCCTAAATAGCAAGCTTTACTGGAGTGAACTAGGTCCCCTCTCTCTATGTGTTCCTTTCAAGAAATGAATGGGCATCTCTCTAGGAAGTTTTGGGTCTAGCCTTGTCCAGAAGCAAGGGATGCTCTATATGACCTCCACGGATTCTTCCCACCCTTAGTTAAGTTCTAAGTAGAGCAAATAATTAATCCCTTGGAAGTGGTTGAATGTATTCAAATTTACACTATTGGTAGGGCTAAATAAGTAAAAATCATAACTGGTTTTAACTCAATGGAAATAGGCAGTGTGCATTCAAATAATGTGCTGATCAAACTCAATATAATTTCCAAATCATTATAATTTTATGCTAGCTATCAGTTTTCTGATGGGTGGTCATTATGATAGTACCTCTTCTTCCTCTTCTCTCCTCCATTATTATTTCCTAAAATTTTTTCTTTATGATAACAAAATCTTATCACTAAGGAGCTATGTTTACTATTTAGTGATGCCAATGCTACCTGTTTAGCACTGTACATTTCCATGTAAAGAACTCTTTAAACCTTAAAGCGATAGAAACATTCCAGTTATTCTTCTATGTTCTAATTTTCTCATTTTTCTCATCTTTTTGTGGTTTCTCTTCTAGAAATAATGGCAGCAACAATTAAAATAGTGCTTTATATTTTATAATAGTATTGAGAGAGCAATTTCATACACTGGTTGGCCACATTGTTCAAATGCCAAATTTAGGAAGAACTCACAGAAGAAACAACACAAGGACACCCTCAAGGTCTTTCTGATAAACTTTGGGATTGAATGTGAGACATGGGAGATATTGGCATAGGATCACTAAGCAAATGTTCATGTGGACTATTTATGTCCAATTTGTGGTAGATTCTTCCAGAATCATATTGGACTGATCAGTCACATTAGGATACTCTGTATTTTGGTTCTGACATAAATGATGTCATTTTGGTCCTCTTCAAGAATAAAGGACAACTACCACAGAAAGTTAACCACTAAGGAATAAGAGCAGGAAAGGGCCTTGTCCTGAGACCACAAGTAGCCACCCAGTGTTGACTTAAAGACTTCTAATGAATGGGAGCTCAATTTTTACCCAAATCCACTCATAACCTTGGGCAGTTATCATGGTTAGGAAGCCCAAATTGACTTTTTTACAATCTCTAGCTGTTGCTTCTAGTCTGGGGACAAAGAGAAGAAGGCCAGTCCCTCTTCTAAGAACATGATAGCCCATCAACTACTCTAAGAGAATCATCCTACAGCACGATATCTTGCAACAAAACCATGTGCTTTGTAGTTAGAGATACTGAGTTCAAACAACACCTTGGACTCTGGTTATGAGAGGGACCTTAAACAAGTAACTTCTCCATCCTTGATCTCATTTTCCTCATCTGTAAAATGAAGGAGTTGAGCTGCATAGCTTCCCTTCCAATTCTAGCTGTATAATCATGGTGTTAACATTAAATCTAATCTTCTACTAATTCTTATATATTATGAATCCAGGGCCCTTTATCCATCCTGGTTGCCTCTTCCTTAACTAGTCTTTGGAGTCTTTCCTTCTTACAATGTGGCACTGAGATTGAGCACTATGTTCCAGATATGATTTGCCCAGAGCAGAAGACAGAGAAATAATTACTTACCTAGTGCCGGACAACCTGCTTCATCATAAAGCCCAAGATCAAATTTTTTTGGCTGCCAAGTCACCCTACTGAATCATTTTGAGCTCACAGTACACTCAAACCTCTGGTACTTTGTACTGAAGCCTAAGGATGCTTCACCTTCTTTATTTTGGGTGAATTTGTGAGGTTGATTAGTCCAAATGTAAGACTATATAGCTTTATCCCCATTATTGTCTTCTTAGAATCTTAGATTCTGTCCAATATTCCAGCTTGGTTATATCTTTTTGAATTCTAAATTCATCATTTAGTGTCACAAGCAAATTTACATCTCTGCCTTTATCCAAATAATTGATAAACATTTTAAAAAGAATAGGACTAGGTATAGATCCCTGGGTCATACTTTTAAAGAACTCCCAAGTCAACATCAAATATCTGATCACAGAATTAGAGTTGGAAGAGATCTCAGAAGCCCTGTAGTCTAATCCTCTTATTTTACAGATAAAGAAAATGAGACCACAGAAGGTAACTGACTAGCTCAAGGTTACAAAGCTTGATATGAAAAGGGAAATTTGAAAGCAGGACTTCTGACTCTAGAGTCAATTCTCTTCCTTTCACTGCACCACCTGGCTGCCCACAGTTAGATTTAGATATGACTCAATGACTAGATGTGGTCTAGCACTGGGTCTACGGTCAGAAAGACTCATCTTCTGAGTTCAAATCTGACCTCAGACATTACCTAGCTCTGTGACCCTGAGCAAGTCACTTAACTCTTCCTCATCTATATGTGCTGGAGAAGGAAATAGTAAACTACTCCTGTGTCTTTGCCAAAAACAAAACAAAACAAAACAAAACTCAAATGAGATCATGAAGAGTCTAACACAAGAACAACAAATCTAACTGTGGTGCCATCTAGTCCACAAATTTCTATCTTTTCCATAATGATACCATGAGAGACTGTGAAATGCCTTGATTAAAACTTGATAAATAGCGTCCATAGCTCTCTCTTAATCTACTGGTTTAGAAGCCCAGTCAAAAAAGGGATGATCTGGTATGACGTTTCTGACCTCTGAGATGATTTACTATTTTTGAAACCATATTGGCTTTTTGAGATCCCAGATTCCTTTTCTGGGTGCTAATTAATGATCACAAAGTTACACTCTTGTATTTTGTCAGAAATTAAAATCAAACTCACTCCAATTTACAGACTATACTTACTGACATACTCTTTTTCCTGTAAAGAGGGTCTCTGAGCCTACCAGAACATCTTTAAGACTAGGGAGTCTCGGGGAAGAGATTTTAGTCTGGTGGAATTGGAAAATTTAATGGAGCAAGGTCAAAATGATGCTGAAATTTGACCACAGACCTGTCATATTTTCACTCTTCAACAAAATTGTGTCTCTAAGACATACTGAGGAAAACCTCAGTAAGGAATGTAGAGGGCAAACTAGATAGATCATTGGGTCTGGAGTCAGGAAGACCTGAGTTCAAATCTGATCTCAGACGCTTCTCGGCTGTGTGTCCCTAGGTAAGTTACTAAACCCTATTTGCCTCAGTTTCTTAATCTTCATAATGAGCTGGAGAAGGAAATGGCAAACCATTCTAGTACCTTTGCCAAGAAAGCCCCAAATGGGGTCATAAAGAATTGAACAGGACTGATCAACTAAACACAAGACAGACCTCTGTTGGGTCATATGAGGGGCAAAAAGACCTTGGAAAGTCCCCTCATATTTTCTGCTTGTCACAGAAAAATCTTCTCACCAATAGCAATTCTTCTACTTCCCAATCAAGTCACTAATCTTTTTCACTGTTGAATTCAGCAATATGCCAACAATACGTCTTGTTATTAGTTATATTAAAATTAATTATTCAGTGAACCTGTTAAAAGAATTTTGACATTCAAGGTCCTTCACAATCTAATTGCAACCTACTTATCTACTTTCATTAATTCCCTTTCACAAATCTGCAATCTGGCCAAACTGACCTCTACCCCAAGACTGCTCTGTCACAGCACCTGGGGCCTCCTCACCTGGAAGATCCATCTGCATTCTTCTCCTTGCAAATATCCTACTGCCATATTGGGAACCTTTCTCACATTGATGAATTTCCCTCCAGGACCCTGATTCTGGGGAGGAATCCAGGCTATAGACTATGAACCTTCATTCCCTTTTTGGGTCTTCATTCCCCTCTCTGGATTTCATCAACACTATGTTCCAAACCCTCCCTACCTTCTCCTCTTTTCTCCCCAGTCAATTCCCTTTTCTATATTGTCTTTCTCCTCATCTAAAGTAAGATCCTTGTGGGTAGGGGCTGCCTTATTTCATGTTTGTATTTATAGTCCGGTTCTTATTCCAGGAAGTGAAAGAAAAGTGAAAGATAGTTTATAACTCCAACAAAAATCAGATTAATGACAGGAAGAAAAAGTCACCATTGCTCTGAGGGGAGATATAAAAAGATAAATAAGATTGAGTGCCTTTCCTAAAGAAGCTTATTATATACTATAAATATAGCATGACTTTGACAGATATAATATAAAATAAAAAGTATAACAGCATAATTTAACATAATGTAATATATAATATGATGATGATGATGTTCTCAAAGAAGACCATGATGTCAAGAGAGGTGATGCCATGACAAGTACAGGAATATAATATATAACATAATAAGAATGGGAATACAAACATGCTTAATAAATACTTATTGCCTTACCCTCCTGGGCATTTTTAAATGTTTTCCTCCCTCTGACATAATTCCTACTTGGACCCCTCACCACCCTATACACCTGCCCTACATCACCCTCTTCCAATCCCACTGGACTCAGTTTGTTGAAACTTTTCATGTTCTTTAAGCCTCATCCGTAAAGTATTTATTACATGATCTCCACAAGAAGTGATCTCTTAATGGTACCTCTCTGATATAACTCACTGTTATACCTGAATAGTGTAGCTGTGTGTCTACAGACAGTCCCATGATTCAAGATTGTGTTAGAAGCACACTTTCCCTTTTCCTTTAAGTCCACATCCTTTCCTAAACTACCAAGGCAGTTATCCCTGTACCCTTACCCTGGATTGAATATCCAGACCACAATTCAATCACTAAATTTAAAGGGCATTCACTAATATAATCATCCTGTCTATAATTACTCTCTTGCCCACCTTCTCCTCTCCCAGAGTCGACTCTAGCATTAATGGTCTCCTTTTTTCCAGCAGATTGGAAACCTCTTGGTTTCTGTGGTGTGTACCTTTCTCTGCTCTCAGCTTCTCTCAGTCAAGTTCATCAAAAAAAAGCAATAAAGGGAAAAGCAGCAGCCAGAACTCAGAATCCAAGGGCTAAGAGCTCCAGCCTTGCATTCTAATTGCTCCTTGTTTAATGATGACAGGTTAGAGAGTCACTGTTGGGAAGCCATAACTTGTGCTAAGCTGCCATGTCACTATTAGTAACTGGCACCTATTGACCCATAGAAGAAAATCAATACTTTCCTAACACAAATAAAGAGCCTTGAATCTGACATTAGAGGTGCCTTCTGAGTTCTATTTCTGATGCATATTACTAGTGTGACCTCAGGCAAGTGACCTTACACTCTATGGGCAAACCATAACTAAGTTAGGGAGAACAAAGTTTTGTTCCAGGGCAGTAAATTTAAAGGACACTCACAAATCCATGTCAGGGTTGATTCCTCCTCTGTTCACCCTCTCTTGTCCCAGTAGTGGCTCTGAAGCAGCAATGGTTGCATTGTAGAGACACTTCTTCCTTCAAAAGCTTCCTTCTCCATTTACCATTATTTTGCAAGGTAAATAAGCAAGCCTGGCCATTATATTGAGTTTAATTAGCTTCTTCACCACTGTAAGCAAAGTTTGCATAGAAGTTCTGTGTGGTGTGCTTTTGATCCAAGATCATAGAATGGGAAGGACCTTAAAGGTCATTATTCCAAACTTGTTATTTTACAGATAAGGAAACAGCACAGAGAGGTCACTCCAAAGTCACATAATCAGTAAGCAATGGATGCAAGGTTTATGCACAGATTCCATGTCCCTAAAACCAAATGTAATGTTTTTGTAAACCTTGTAAACCTATCACTTTCTATTAATTATTACTATTATTATTTCTAAAAATAGTATTTTATTTTTTCTAATTACATGTAAATATAATTTTAAATATTCATTAAAATTTTTGAGTTCTAAATTTCCTTTTCCCAAACCTCTCCATCTCCTCCCTAAGACAATAAGCAATTTGATATGCTTTATATATATTATATATGTATTACTATTATTATTATTACTACTGCAATAGTTTAGAGTACCAATTCTGACATTTGGTAGCTGTGAGACCCTCAGTAAATCAGCCTCTCTGTGTTTCAGTTTTCTCATCTATAAATGAGAATGATAATAATATTTATAATACCTACTTCACATAGTCATTGTGAGGAAAGCACTTTATAACCTTAATGAAGTACAAAAATATTCTGAAAAATTTATATATATATGCCAGAGAGCTTTTTCTAGAACATAATTCCTATTTCTGATTCTGTAGGGCCCAGGAAAATTACTAGAGATAAAGCATAAAGAATCATAACATTTTTAAAACTGGAATGGTTTTAATTACTCTCTATTATACATATGTGTGTGTATGTGCATGAATGTATATATCTCTATTTACCATCAATCAATCAATTTAAAAATCTATTTATTATTTCAGCAATATAAAGCCTTCTCTGGTAAGGAAACTCCCTCTCTTAAAGGAGAATTTTAGCTGTTCTGCAATTTATTAGTCTCACAAAACTATCTGGAACAATGAGAGTATCAGGGTCTCATAGCCAGTATGTGTCAGAGGTTCAGTCATTTAATGACATCACAAATAATAACTGACATTTATATAATACCTCAACATTTCCAAAGCACTTTACAGACATTATCTCATTTAAGCCTCACAATGACCCTGTGTAGGTGCTAGAGATCCTGATCTATTCAGTAATCTAGAGATACTGATACTATTCCTTCCCCCCCCTCCAAAAAAAGAAAAAAAAACTTTTATTTTACAAATGGCTAAAGTAAGACCTAGAGAAGAAAATTAATTATTTTCTCACAGTCTTGAAGCTTATTTTTAGTTAAAAAAATACTAGAACATGGTTTTCCTGACTAAATGTTGGGCTTTGCTGGGAAAGGAAAGGTGCCAGATTCCAATCTAGGGAGTGACATTTTGCCCAAAGTCAGCCAGGCATTTATTTCCAGGAAACTGAGACCCTGGGCAGAACATCCAGAGATCCAAATCATTATCAATTTCCTTTATTCAGGCTACATTTCAGATCCTTCAAATCATAGTATCCTGGGCATCGTAAAACCCATTAATCCTCCAAATCCCTATTTTATTCTATCCTGCCTATAACAACACAGTATAACATAGAACGAGCTGAATTGGGAATCAAGATACCTGCATTCAAATCCTATCTCTGCCATTTATTAAATGTATGATCTTGGACAAATTACTTTATCTCCCCAGATCTCAGTTTTCTTTCTTGTAAAATAAGGGGGTTGGACTGGATGACTTCTGAGGTCATATCTTATAACTCTGACTCTCAGAGATCATAAGGACTAGTCAGATTTAGAAGACTCATTGCCACTGAAAGTACTGTCTATTTAAGGTCTGATTAGCTGCATTCATCAGCTCCCTTGGATTCTGAACCAGGGTGGACCCCTCTCCTTTGAGTCTCTTCACACCCTAGAAAGGCCTAAGCTTTGGGGTAAATGTTAAAATAATGTATCATTGAGATTCGGGTTGGAGCAGACATTTGAAATTCTAAAACCTGCTCTATTCCTCAAATCTGTTTAAGTGCAGTATTAAAAAAATATTGTGAAGTTTAATATAGAAGATCTCTTTAATTGGAGTGTTTGTTTTTGTTAGTGAATGATGAAGATACATTCATTTCCTGTGGAAGTGATCCAGAGTGACTAGACATTTTGGTCACTTGGGTTAAATTCAAATGAGCTGGGGTGAGGATCTAAAGCACAAACTCTCTTGTACATGGTGGAACTACATTGAAAGTAGAAATCATAGAATTGAGTTGGGAAACTTGGAACCTATGTTACAAATTGGGAAGGGACTGAGGTGGAGATGAAGATTGATTTTTATCCTAAAGTTACTGGGAATGAAGGAGAAGTAATTGGAGGTCAACAGATGACAACCATGAGGATATGGAAAAGATTTGTTGTTGTTGTTGTTTAGTTATTTCAGTCCTTTCATTTATAAATGAGGAAATTGAGGTAAATAGGGTTTAGTGACTTGCCCAAGTCTCTTGCACAGCTGGTCAGTGTCTGAGGACAGATTTGAACTCTGCTATGCCACCTGGATGCTCCTAGATGGACAAGATAGAGTTAATATTAAAAGAGGAGAGACTGGCTGAGTCATGAGGACAGGTTGAGGGTATGAAAGGGACAATGGGGAGTAAAGAGTATGTCCACTACTCCTTTTGGTCCTGTGAGGTAGGTGGTATAAAAGAAAGGGAAACCATTCTTGCAGAGGATGCCCAAGGAGATACTTCAAGGAAAATCTAGAGCCTCAGAAGATGAAGAAATCTAAGAATTGATATAGGAATATAGATTTGGAACTAGAAGGAAAACTCATCTAGATCAACCTCTTCAGTTTGCAGATGAGGAAAATGAGGCCCAGAGAGGTGAAATGATTTGCCCCATCACAGAGGTAATAAGTGTCAGAGGTTGGTCAAATCTTTTTATTCTAATGACAACCGTCTTTCTATTATACAATCACAGAGAAGAGCAGCCAGATAGCATTGTAGATAGAGTGCAGGCCTCGAGACAGGAAGATCCAAGTTTAAGTCTGGCCCCAGACACTTACTAGCTGTGTGACCCTGGACAAATAATAAATCTCTTTTCCTCATTTGTAAAATGAGCTGGAGAAGCATATGACAATTCACTCCTGTATCTTTGCCAAGAAAACTCCAAATGGGGTCATGAAGAGTCGGACATAATTAGGAAAAAAAACAGAGGAACACTCTTAATGAAAATAAGGCAGAAAGGAAGTTCCTAAGGGAAGGGAGTTCGAATGTGGTCTCAGCTAATGTGGCCAGAGAAAACCACCTTCACTGATAATCCTCCTACTCAGCTGATTCTGAACGGATCCCAGGGACCCTAAGCCAGGCAGTTCCCTTTGGGCTATGGGGAGAGGGAACACAATTGCCCAGACTGGTGGAAAGGAATTCTTAGAATGTCCCTATGGGACACAGAGTAGGGTTAACAATCTAGGACCTTGCCTCTTGGAGGGGGTTGGAAACATCCACCTGGCTGTCCTCCCCAACCGTGCCCTACAGTAATCAGCATCTGGTGAATAGCCCCAGTCATGCCACCTTAGTTTTGGCTCTGCCACAACCTTGAAGCAATTCTTTCCATTCCACAGTTGTTGGTGCCCAGAGGTACTAGCCCCAGGTGCTAGGGAGAGCTCTAGAAATGCCCTACAGAGAGGGCTGTTTCCTCCCACATATGAACCATTGTGAAGTAGATAGAGAACTGGATCTGGGTTCAAACATCATCTGATTCAAATATCATCTGGGCAAGTCACTTAAATTTTCCAAGCCACAGTGTTATCTTCTGCAAAAATGGAGGTGGAGAGGTTTTATGTTCTATGAAACTTCTTGCAGTTTGGAATTAGACCTTTACTATTCTGAACAGTGGTTACCACAAATGTTCTGTTTGTCCAAGAGGAAACTGACCCAGAGCATTGATGGCTAAATGAATTCTTTTAAATCCCCCTGTTCTCACAGCAACTCTGGGTACATTTTTTTTCATATTCTCTAATCCTATTTGTGTTCCACTAAAAATAAAGTTCTGAGATTTTTTTCTGCCTCCACTTTCCATCATATATCCATTCAGGGATTTCTCCACAGAAAGCAAAGGCAACCAGTTTAGTCCAACCAAGTTCAATCCTTCCCTTCCTGAGAAATAACATCCCTCTCAAAATCTGAAATACTGGAGTTCATGGAGGGAAAACTTATTGGAGTATTTATGATGTCAGAAAGAGCAGAGGTCAGAAATGAGAACCTATCCCTTATTCCCCACTTCAGTCTGTCTTGATTGCCATCCCTTTTGGAGTCAAGAGAAAGTACCTTATTTTGCTATGAACACTGAAAGAATCCAAGGCAAAAAATTATAAGAAAGGACAGAACAATGGAATTCATTTGGTAACTTTACCAAACTGGCTGCAGCTACATAATTTTTTTGTAATTTGTTTGCTGCTCATGCCTTAGAGAATATACATTTTGATGAGTTATTGTTGACCTATGATACATCTGGTGAAATATAGAAAGTAGGGGGCCAAAAAGACCTGTGTTCTAGTCCCCTTTCTGCCATATCCTGATTATAAGACTCTGGGCTAGCTACCTAATCTGTTAGAACTCCGACAACTATGAAGGGCCATCAGAAAAGCAGTAATGGAAAATTTCTTTGAAAAACTTGGGGTATACTCTCCTAAATATACAACTGCCATCACTAGCAAGAGTGGAATCCCAAAGGAGCAAAGATGAAGGGGAACACATATTTGTAATGTTTGTGGGTGCATGTGTGGAAGCACAACTTATTCCTGAAATACTGAAAGCCTGCCCCTGTTTTCTGGTGATGTTATCCCTCTGCTTCTGATTGGGCCTACTTTCCTTGGATGTGGTATTAAACTTTCCATTCTAACAAGGGAAGAAAATACCTGTATGGAAGCAAGAAAATGAGATTGATATTTGGCAAGAGTCCAGTTTCCTGTAGAAGAAGCTGAGGTGAAGGAGATAGCTAGAGATTGAATGGTGTGTCCCAGACTGGGGAAGATAATGTGAAAGCTCAAGGTCCTAGGGGAGGTAGGTGAATTTCCATTGGGAAGAGGCTGAGGAGCGGGCATTAGGGTGTTAGAAATTTTCTTGGTGTGTTAATGGCTAACAATGGTTGATTGTGTTACCCATTTTCCACAATTGTTCCATTTGAGCAAAGGCATAAGAGCTCAGTATGTGTTTAGAAGCCCTAGAGTTGGGGCGGCCAGGTGGCACAGTGGATGGAGCACCGGCCCTGGAGTCAGGAGTACCTCAGTTCAAATCTGGCCTCAGACATTTAATAATTACCTAGCTGTGTGGCCTTTGGGCAAGCCACTTAACCCCATTGCCTTGAAAAAATCTAAAAAAATAAGTCCTAGAGTTGTCTACTTTGGCTGAAATGCATAAAAAGGGACATAGCCTGAGATATGTCTGCAAACATTGGACTGGCATCTTAAATACAAGGCAGAATGGTTTTTACTTCACTTGGAAGACAATAGGAAACTGTAGCATATTTCTGAGTAGAGGAGTGACATGCTCAAATCTATACATAAGAATATTATTATAGTAGTGGTATTAAGAATGAATTGGTGGGGGGCAGCTAGGTGGTACAGTGGATAGAGCACTGGCCCCTGGAGGACCTGAATTCAAATCCGACCTCAGACACTTAATAATTATTTAGCTGTGTGACATTGGGCATGTCAGTTAACCCCATTGCCTTGCAAAAATGAAAAAAAAAACAGAAAAAAATGAATTGGGATGTGGAGGGAATAGAGTTGGAGAGTCCTTTTAGGAGGCTATTGAAATAGGATTTTGTTTTGATTAGAATGGTGATTTCATTGATGGAGTAAAAACTCAGTAAACAATTCCTACAAATACAGGTATTTAACTACTCTGTCACTTAGAGTCCTGGAGAATTGTCTGGCATCACTGAGCAATTAAAAGACTTTTCCAGGGTTATAATCAGTATGTGCGAGAAGACAGCTGGCTCTCTGTGTACTATTCCACAGTTCATGATCTAAACTTATTATTGAGTGTCTATAGCTTTGGTGGTAGTAAAGGAAAATAAAGTGGTTTCAGAGCTGGACAGAACTGCTGGAATGTGGTAATTATTTAGATATGAGAAGTGAAGGAGAGACAAGACTAAAGCTAGTCCAAATTTAGGATCATGGGAATCAGAGTGAAGGAATGATAGTGTCACAAATAAAACAAATAACTGGAAAAAGGGTTTAGGGCAAAGGATAATAAAGATGCTTTGAGATATATTGAATTTCAAGTGGGACAACTGTTGGCAATATGGTTTGAATTTTGGAACTGTGGTCACTTCATGGAGATGTGAGAATCGTGTCCATAGAGGTGATAAATGAATCTGTGAGTATGAATGACATTGGCAAAGGAGAATGGATAGAAAGAGAAGAGAAAGTTAAGGATAGATTGTAATATGTTTTTTCTTTAATTTTTTTAAAAAAAATTCCTACTGTGAGAGATAGCGTGATGATTCTCTGAATCTTTGGTGTTCAGTACCCCTCAAATCATATCACACATGAAGCCATTTTCAGATCACCCAGGTAATTGTCTGTTTGTTCCTAGGCATGGGGCAATTTTGGACACAGCAAATAGCAAAAAACTATTCTCAATAGAATAGGAGAGAGCCCCAGTTTCATGCAATATTCAGTTAGTCTGTAAAATCATTCTACTACCTGTGTAAAACCACAACTGACTTGCCTTTGATGTCTTTTCCATATATGCTTTTCTGGCCTGAGCTAAATTCTTGTAGGTTTTTCTCTGCCTAGTCTTTTGGAATGATTACATTAAGTGGGACAGCTGTATAAGTAAGTTTTGCAGATTTATTATTTGCATCAAGCTGCCTAGTCTGCTTGCTAAGGGATTTTGAGGATTTTTTTTGTATGTTATTAGAATTTTAACCCAATCCATCTTGTATCAGCTACTTTCTAAATTGCTTTTCAGTTCTTACTTAAAGGACCATGTTAATGCGATTACAAACTCAGATTTATGACCTCATTTCTGTTATGTGATTGTCAGATCAATTACATTATATGCTACTGGTTATCTCCTACATAGAGGCTTCTTTGATTTTTGCTCTGTTCATCTTATTACTATATCCTCCTTACCAATTACCTAATATTTATTTTGAATAGATTTTGCATGTACTTATATATGTTTTTGTTGTCTCCTTGAGGAGTTGTTTTTATTAGAGGAGCATGGATTTTCAATTCAGAAGAATTCTCAGAAGGCACAAAATTCAGTCCTTTTGTTTTACAGATGAGGAAAATGAAGACCAGACATGGTAAGTCATCAGCCCAAAGTTATCTAGATAATAAATGATAGAATTAGGATTTAAACAAAGGCAATCTGACTATATATATACATATATATGTATACATATATATGTATATATATATATATATATATATATATATATATATATATATATATATATATATGTAGTATCCTTGCCATAGTGCCAGGTGGTTAATAAATACTTACAACTTGGTTGATAGAATGTTACAATAATTGTGAAGTAATTAAATCACAAAACATCAGAACTTCATTGATTTGTCCTAGAACTGTATTTGAGCTAGGGATAAAAGACAAAACCAAAGCTCTCATGGAATTTACATTTTATTACTGGAGTGAGAGGCCTAAAAAGTACATGTTTCAGTAAACATAAAATAATTGGGGATGGGTGAGAAGGGGGAGGAGGATATTTGTAATTGGAAACATTAGAAAAAAACAGTGCCTGAAGTCTGAAGTCAGGAAGACCTGAGCTCAAATTTGACCTTAGACACTTACTAGTTGGGGGACTCCGGGCAAGTCACTTAAGCCACTTAAAGCCTTAGTTTCTTCATCTGTCAAATGAACTGGAGAAGGAAATGGCAAACTCAGTCAGACTTGACTGAGAAATGATTGAACAATAGCAGCAATTGGGGGGCAATATTTACAATTGGGAATCTCAGAAAAAGCCATAGTTAGTGGCATTTGAGCTGAGTTTCAAATGAAGCTAATGTCTCTAAGAGGTAGAGATGGAGCTGGGGTGCACTCCAGATAGAAGACAAATTATAGTTTTAAAAAGAGCTACTCTGGATCCCTTAGGCTGCAAATGTGGAAATTGAGACATGGAGAATAGCAGATATTTGCTCCTAAATCAACAATGAGTGACTGTAAGAACTAGAACTAGAAAACAGGCCCCACCAGGTTCCAGTCCAGGAACTCTAAACAGAAGTTTTCCTTTCCTATTTCCACACTATTGCACATCATCCCTTTCATCTGGAACCTCTTTCCACTCTTTTCTGGTTGTCTGAATCCTCCTTCAGGTCACAGATACTCTTCCACCTTTTATGCAGAACCTCCTTCACTACCTTTGTTCACAAAGGGCACACAGAATTTTTACTGAAGGAAGAAAACAACTTATTAAGCACTTATAATATGCAGGCACTTTGCTAAGAGCTATCCTCAAGGAGCTTGCATTAAAATTGGGGGAGGATAGTTTACAAAAGGGAACTGAGAGGAAGGAAGGAAGGAAGAACTGAAAGACTTCAAATGGGAGTAGGGTTGCGAATTCCAGGCTTTAGGAACAAGGCCTCAGGAAGAGAGCTGATGACCAGTTTGAGCCCATTCACTAAAAGGGGGTCCAATAAGGAAGAATTCATCAATGGGAGAAGGATTGATGCCTTACAGAAGGATAGTTCAGGTTGAGAACGTGGAAAGTATGAGCAGATGTTCTAGAATGAGGATGCCCAGACACTGATGGATGATTTTTGAGAGAAGATGTACTCTCTACCACTTGTTGGCCATTTAAGCATGCACTGTCTTTTTTTTTTTAAGTTTTTTTTTTTGCAAGGCAAACGGGGTTATGTGGCTTGCCCAAGGCCACACAGCTAGGTAATTATTGTCTGAGACCGGATTTGAACCCAGGTACTACTGACTCCAGGGCCAGTGCTTTATCCACTATGCCACCTAGCTGCCTCGCATGCACTGTCTTTTGCATTATTATTAGTATTTTTTATGTCCAGAGCCTCTTCCCCAACTAGTCCATAAACTCCTCCAGGGAAAGTGTTCTATCTTATACTTTCTTGAATCCTACTCAGCACCTGTCAGAGTCCCTTGAATATAAGAGATAGTCAATAAATGTTTGTTGCTTGCTTAATTCTAAATTATTGCCAAACATGATAGGTCCTTGGTTCTGTATGATGGCCAACTATTATCATTTTTATTATCTTCACCATTATTACTAAGACTGACAATCCAGTTCTTGGCTCGGTGCCTAGAGTATCATAAATCCACAGAGGGGAGCCCTCTTCTAGTGGGCAAGAATCTGGCTCTCCCTGGAGCAAGAACTGCTGATAGGAGATTTTCCTTTATCCATCCATTTCTGAAGGGTTTATTCCTGGTACTGTACAGTTAGGATGTGAGAAAATGGTTTGTCACTATTAGAAATATAAGGGCAAAGAAATGGTGACCCTTGTTTAGCTATTCTATCATTTCCTTTTCAGAAATATCCAACATGAGAAATGATAAAAACCCTTCAGGTTAGCCAAACTGTTGGAGTGGGGAGTCTCAGAGACATGACTTGCTGATGAAGTATATTTAATAACTGAGTCTGGGAGAAAGTCTGGAAGTAATCAGTCATTCAAGTGAAAAGTATTGTCAGAGTTTCTGAGAAGTAGCAGAAGTAATGAAGTAAAGAACATTCAACTGTCTGGGATCTATTAGATAGCCTCATTATGAACTCAAATTGAAGCCCTAAAATCAGTGGAATAGAAAAAGGTGGTTTAGAAATTACAATGACTGTAAAGGGTTGGGGTGGGGAAGTGGAGAATCTATCCATCTATACCAGATTTCCCCATCCTTAGTCCACAATGCATTGGGAAGCTTTAGCACAAAGAATAGAAGACTTGGGAACCATCTAGTTGAGAATGGACCTGGCCAAGAATTATTTCTATTACGTGCTCAACAAATGGCTTTCTAGCCTCTGCTTAAGTCTTCCCTTCAGGAAAGAGGAGCATACTTCCCCCCAAAGTAGACTAGACAATTTTTCCATAGTTATAACTGTTAGGGATGTTCCATCCTCTGACCCCTTAAACAATCCTAGATCTGCCTCCCTTAATCCATTATTCCTAGTTCTGCCCCCTGAATTCAAGTAGAAAAAAATCTACTAATTACTCTTGTACACAAGAGTACACTCTTGTACTCTTATACTTAAAAGTTACCAACATGCTTTCCCCTAAGTTTTCCCTTCTTTAGGATAAATATTTCCACTTCCTTCATCCAATCCTCGAATCCTATGTTTTCCAGTTCTCTTATCAAGGTAACCATTTACAAAGTTTATTGTACAGAAAGATCCTGCCTCAGATATTTTATTAGCTGAAATCAAATAATTTAACCTCAGCCTCAGTTTTCTCACTTGTAAAATGAGGATAATAATAGAACCTACGTCTCAAGGTTGTTGTGAAACTCAAATGAGATATCTATATAAGATGCTCTGCAATTCTTAAAATAATATAGAAATGCTATATCATTATTATCATTATTATTATTATTATTATTATTATTATTATTATTATTATTATTATTATCACTCCCTGGATATCTCTTCTGGACATACTCCAGTTGTCTCTGCCTTTTCTGAAATACAGTATATGAAACACAACATCATACACTAGAAAAACCCTAACTAAGGCAAACTTTTATTTTTGTTGTTGTTTAGGTGTATCTGACTCTTTGTGATCCCTTGGACCATACTGTATATGAAGTTTTCTTGGCAAAGATATTGGAATTTTTGCTATTTTTCCTTCTCAGTGGATCCAGTAGATCCTTTTGTCAAGCAATCAGAAGTGAAGTGACTGGCCTTGTCCTACTGCTCTAGTAATACTATCACAAAAGCAAATGAATCTGGTTTGGGGTAATCTCTTCTAGATACTATCTTAACTTTTAGTGATCATTAGTTCCCTTTGTAAATTTTCACCAAGCTTTTCTTTTAGTAATGTGTTCTAGAAGTTTTTAAGGAAGGAAAAAACCAAATTTTTCCATCTGTAACTTAATGATTCTGATGCAGGGAAATGATGTAGAGAATTATGAATGCAGCTTTAGTGATATTAAAATCTTGTTAATTGGGGCAGCTAGATGGCATAGTGGATAGAGCACAGGCCCTGAAGTCAGGAGTACCTGAGTTCAAATCCGGCCTCAGACACTTAATAATAATTACCTAGCTGTATGGCCTTGGGCAAGCCACTTAACCCCATTTGCCTTGCAAAAACTGAAAAAAAAAATCTTGTTAATTGTAGAAGGTTGTTTGCCCAGAGATGTAAACTGAACTTGATTATTGATTATATCTTGTCACCCTTTATGTTTTCCAGTTCTCTTACCCAGTTAATCATTTATAAATCTTATTGTACTTACTTAGAACCAAGAGGATGTGAGTTTTGTATCTTGTCCCCCATTTTACCCTTCACCTAACATTGGTTGTAGATGCTGGAATGACAGGAAATGACATGGTGAACTTGCAGGTCAGGCACCTTGGGACAGGAAGAACCAGTATATAGCTTGCCATTGGAAGAATACCTGGCCCATGGTGTAAGACTCTCTCTCTCTCTCTCTCTCTCTCTCACTTTCAAACTTCACCTACCCTATTCTTAAGGTGGTTACTGCTTTTCTAGCATTTTTAATATGTACATTTGTAATATTGTGCCAAATTTCCAGAGAGCATGGGAATGCTTTTGCCTTTTCAGTGGCCTTAAATCTTTTGACTTCAATTTCTACATCTTAATAAATAATTGGCAACAATTCTACTATATATATTATTTTTCTTTATTTTTTTCTCTTGTAGAATCTGTCCTGTTCCTCATGATCTTGTAAAGATTATTACCACTGGCTCTAAAACACCTATCAATTAGTTCAGAACTTTGGAAAGCATTTCATTTGGGTCTCAAAACTTGAACTCATTGGAGAAAGCTAGAAGATGTCTAATTGTCACAATACTTTCCTCAGTCTCTACTCTTTGCTATTCACATTGATTCTATTCTTTTAAATCCAAAGATCATAAAACAAAACAAAGCAAAATAATAATTGAATAGTTTTTCTTCTCAATTATTTTAAGCACCATTGCATTCTCCTTAAAAATAAGAAAAAAATTGTTGCTCTTCTTGCCCCAACACAGTTATAAGTCCTTTCATTTTTGTTCTTCTTAGCATTCGTCACCAACTTCAGCTCATTTTGAGCTTTAACATTCCTAATAATTCTTACAAGACTATTTTGTTTTCATCACTTTAGGTTTACCATCAGTTACTTTCTCTAACTGCCTTTTGTACATGTCTCTAAAAAAATTAAGTTGGTGAAAGAATTCCCTGTGCTTCCACATTGATTTCATTTCTCCCTTTTCCTTCTCATTGGAATGATTTTCTACTTCTGTTTTCAAGATTTATTTATTGTTTCATATCATATTTGGGGATCTACTTCATCTGAAAAATATTAAGCCAAATTATTGACATGCTAAATTCTGGAAAAGAAGATTTTTCAGAGGGTTCAGAGAAAGAATAAATAAGATCCCATGGCTTCTCATCATAAATTCTAAAATGGATAATTTTGCTGTTAAGATCTGGGTCAAATCTAACACATCCCCTTCTCATTTTCTTTATCTTCTAAAGGAAAAAATAATCAGTAATGCAAATCACAATATCAGCTGCTCTGCCTTTGAACAATAGAGAGTACTAACTGATGCCCAGTGTCCTGCCACTATTATATCACACTTCTGTGCTAGGCTTGTGATGTGCTTCCCAAATTCCTTATTTAATTGCTCTTTTATCTAGGTAGCTCTGGGGAAATGTTGGCCATTAGCATTTGTCAGCTTTAGCCAGTCCCAAGGGCAGAAGCATCATAAAGAGAGGCATCATAATTAGCATCTTCTGGACTCAGAATATAATCCCATGGAATTCCTACCAAGACATTCTCTCTTAAAGATAAAGAGTAAAAATTATGGTATTGAGACAGAGATGTAGGGTACCTATCAATTAGTTTGGTTTTCTACTTGACCCACAGTCTTCACCTTTAATACTTAGCAGCTACTTGGCTAGCAAGCAAGCGTGTGACTAGAGAGACTTGGAGACTAGATCAGGGCAAGTCTGTACCCAACTAGGAAAGCACAACTCAAAATATAAACTTTACTTGGAAAATTCTCTGTTTTCTCTCGGTTCAAATTCTAACTCAGGTACTTACATCCTCTGAGACTGTTACTTACAACCTCAGAGTAAGTAAGTACTCAGTACTTGAGTATTTTCAACCTCTTAGACTCACTTAACCTTTCTCAACTTCAGAATCCTTACTTGTAAAATGGGAATAATAATAACATCTACCTCACAGGGCTGTTTTGAAAATCAAATGAAAATATATAAAAAGTATTTTGCAAACCTTAAAGTTCCATATAAATATTAGTGATCACTAGTATTATTATTACTGAAAAGATAATTTTTATGACTTGTTAAACTAGTCTTCCTTATTCATATTGACCCAGCCTTGTAACTCTGGATCTAGTCAATAAAGATAGACCTAATATTTATTCTTTTTTTTTTTGCAAGGCAAATGGGGTTAAGTGGCTTGCCCAAGGCCACATAGCTAAGTAATTATTAAGTGTCTGAGACCGGATTTGAACCCAGGTACTCCTGACTCCAGGGGCGGTGCTTTATCCACTGCGCCACCTAGCCGCCCCCCTAATATTTATTCTAAAAACATCCTCATGGGACAATTAGATGGTAGAGTGGATAGAGCATCATTTCTCCAGTCAGAAGGACCTAAGTTCAAATCTGACCTTAAATACTGTATCACTCTGGAGAAGTAACTTAATCACAATTAAGTCAAAATAAAAAAAAAATAAAGCCTCCTCTTAAGATGTATGGACCAGTTAATAGAGGAGACAATTGAATTATGTAAGGTCACATAGTAAGTTAGTGTCAAAGTCAGGACTAGAATAAAAGTCTCTTCTCTCCTATCCTATAGTACTTTCCACTAAATGGAGCAATGAAAAAACATTGAGAAATCACCTTCACCTAAAAATTTCGCTTATAAGCAAAATGATTTAATTACAAAATGGAGTTCCATAAAATGTATAATAATCTAATAGAGAACTTCATTTTTCCCTTAGCGATTTTTAAAACCAGCTTATATCAAATATTAACATAATTAGAAAGGTAAATAATATGTTCTTTGGTAACTATATGACTTCCCAATTTACTAGGGGAAGAAACGGGTAGCTAGGTTGCTCAGTGGATAGAGCATTGGCCTTGGAGTCAGGAGGATGGGAGTTCAGATCCAACCTCAGACACTTATCACCTCCTAGCTGTGTGACCTTGGGCAAGTCACTGATTGCCTCACAACAAGGGTCATATCCAGTTGTCCTGACTCATATCTGGCCACTGGACCCAGATGGCTCCAGAAGAGAAAGTGAGACTGGTGGCTTAGCACAGCACCCCTTAACTCAAATCCAATTCAACTTCTTGTCATGACATTACCTCCCTGATATTATGATCTTCTTCAAGAATGAAGGACAAACATTATTATTATTATTATTATTATTATTATTATTATCATTAGGGGAAGAGATGATATTTTCCTGGAGACTGGTACTCTTGAGAAGGCAGTGGAGGGGTAAGGAGACAAGAGTTAGAGGACTTTTCTCCAGGATCTAGATTCTAGGGGAATCTGCTGCTTTTTAAGAACTTAGGATGTTAGAGATAGAAAAGATCTTAGAACACAGTTTGGAGCTGGGAGAGAATTTAGATTACAGTATGTTTGGGTCGCAGTATCCTTACTACATATTTGAAGGTTTGAAATATGGGAGGAATTTTGGAATATGAAACATTAGAACTGAAAAGGATCTTAAAGATTATTTAGCCAGTCTCCCTAATTCTCCAGAAGGAGAAGCTGGAGTTTAGAGAAATGAAATAATTTATTCAAGAATGCAGAGCTAATTAATGGCTGAACTAGAATCATGCAGCACCCTCTTTGTGCTCACTCAACCAACTCACACCAGCACTGACAGATTCCATCTCAGTGAGGTGTGACTACTACTACTACTCTCTCTGAGTTCTGGTGGTCATCCATTGGGGATATACTTAGTCATTGTAACTCTCGAGTCCCCATTTCCAATTAAGACTCAACTCAGTAGAGTCACTTGGCTCTTAACAAAGGCACATATTAAGATAATATGGTAAGAAAAATAATTATAAAACATTTCATCCATAACCCCAGGGTACCCTATTCCATAGATGACCACAATATTCATGGGAAGAGAGGTCTCCCACTTAGTACAATGATAGTAAGGCATATATGAGAACACATGTGGCAAAGGGGTAATTTAACTCTTGATTTTAGAAGTATTTTCTTCTTAGAGTTGTCATAACTTTTTTCTTTTATTACATTGGTTGAGATAAAGCAGGAAGGGGCGTCAAATACTCTATCCTTTACAACTAGAACTCAAGTATACTGATCCCCAAGTCAGTTCTTTTTCCTACCCTAACTGCGGAAGGATGCCAAAATGGAACCTGTCTTTCCTTGCGATGGTTGTTGTGACTCTTCTGTCAAAGTATTCTTTACTCTTTTTATGGATCAATTTGGAGTCTCAAATGAGTAGATATTGATGTGTCCATTTTCTCTCAAAAATCTCCAGAATTAAATAACAGAAGAGATAAAAGGGGAAATAAGGCATAATAACAACCAAAAATACAACTGGAAGCATTTATTAAATGGTTATTATGTGTCAGTCATTTTTCAGGTGGGGGGAAAAAACCAAAAGGAAATAGTATCTGCCCTCAAGAAGTTTGTGTTCCTACTACACATGTATAACATGTCAAATTGTTTGCTTTTTCAGTGTGGGGGAGGTGAAAGAGGAAGAGAATTTGGAACTCAAAATTTGAAAAAAAATAATATTAAAATTGTTTTTACAAGTAATTGAAGAAAATAAAATATTAAATAAGATTTTAAAGTGTTCTACTTGGAAGAAACAATGTGTGAATGCATACATTTTATCTACACATAAAATAATGCACAATAATTTCTTGTGGAATTACTAATAACTAATCAGAAAAGAATTCAGGTAGGAGGTGACACAAGCTAAATCTTGATGGGAACTAAGATGTATAGGTGAATGAAAAACTCCAATTATGAAGCAAAAACTCCCTGGGTGGGGGTTATTAAAAATAAATGCTCAAGCACCATCAAGGAGTCAAATCATGCCAGAACCCATGAGTGATGGCAGGCCCAGAGTCAATGATGGGGCTGATATTGCCAAGTATAAAATGAATCAGTATTCCTCATACAACATCTCTACCATGAATGATTGCCCCAATAATGGGCCTCTGCATCACAGTTGATCACTGGGCTGTAATTCATCCATGATTACACGTGCAGCTACACTTCCTTAGGAAATGTCATTACTTTAAAGACCCTCTGACCACTGATCACCTCGAAACCTACAGCCATTAAAATGACAAGGAGTTTAGCCTTAAACAAGATTCACTTGTCTCTGCTGCTCACTAATGGTAAAGAAGCCCCATTCCTCTCAAGGTACTTAGCTATCTGACAAGAAGAGAAATATGAGGCTCTCTAGGATAACCTCATTCCCCTTGTTGACATAACAGACTCAGAAACATTAGCTCTTTATTACTGCTTGACCTTCCTTTAACCCCAATAAGCTAATAAGATGCTCTGGCAGGTAGGACCCTGGGAACTCTCTACTCCCCAGAGAAGGTCCATCACCTTCAGGTCTTGAATAAAACATAGAAAATGCAATGAATAGGCCCTGCAGTAGGGATGCCACCTCCTCCACAAAGCAATCCCTGATTTTCTGCCTCTTCAAAGTTTTTCTTTCCTTGATTTTCTTTCTATTTGTTAAAAATGGCTATTGAGCCCCTACTCTGGATATGCAAAGAGAACTAAACAAAATGCCTAAGAGAGGAGAACAGCAAAGAGAGCATATGAATAGACTCAGTGAGTCAATAAACAGTTTTTAAGGCCCTATGAAGTGCCATCCAGTGCATTAAGTACTGGAGACACAAATTCAAATAAAAAACATTACTCAAAATGCAGCCCACATGTGATCAAGTGCCACCAAAGAGTTGGGTCAAAGTGTTATGAAAGCAAGAGGTTATCACTTCTGGCAGGGGAGAATAGGAAAGACTTCATGAAGGAGGCAGCTTCAGAGCCAGGTTTGCATTATCTTGCATAGACTTCTAATTTTTTTTCTTCACAAATTTACGATTTAGCCCTTATTTGGACTGTAAATTCCTCCAGCTCGACATCTTCTCTATCCTTTACATACACACAGCAGGTGTTCAATCAAGACTTGCTGAGTTAACCCAATCTTTTCAGTTGCCTTTTTCCCTATCACCCAGAGTCCTTTGTACTTGGGAAGTTGCCCTACATTCCCTGGGTGCTTCCTAGGGTCAAGAACGGGAACTTAATCTTTGTGGAGTTACTTACTGGTTGACTGCAAGTCTTTCCTTTCCTTCCTTTGGGAAACAATATCAGCACTGGGAGATTCTATACTTATTTGAAGCCTTTTTTGTCATTGTTAGCTGCTCAGGAACCTTTCACTCAGTCTTGTGTAAGGGTATTTGGGGTTCTGTAATTTCTTTTTTTGGTCTTTAAACCATAGGGAATATTCCACTGGATTCAGAAGAAGCTAGGTATAGAAGACATACATTACTAACATTACTACTAATAATAATTCATAGTTCAATAACTTTTTTTGGTTTTTTTGCAAGACAGTAGGGTTAAGTAAGTGCTTGCCCAAGGTCACACAGCTAGGTAATTATTAAGTGTCTGAGGCCAGATTTGAACTCCTTACTCCAGGACCAATGCTTTATCCACTGCACTACCTAGCTGCCCCAGTTCTGTAACATTTTAAGGTTGAGATGATCATACATGCCAGAAAAAAATCTCCCAAGGTGCTCCCATTTTACAGGGGAGAAAACCAAGGCCTCAGAAAGGGAAAATAATTTACCTACATAGGTAGTAAGGAACAAAAATAAGATTCAAAGTAGTTTCCTCTCTCTGACTTCATGCACAGTGTTCTTAACCATTATACATCTCAATGTCTATATGGTGTTGAGAACACAGAAGAAACATAAACTTTCCCCACTGTGACAAGATCCCTTAAAACTATGTACTTAGTATGAGCACAATTATCCCCATTTTATAGGGAATGAAATCAAGGTCTCCCAGGGAACCAAGTTAGTATCTCTATATGTAACTCATTTCTTCTGCATATTTCTCCAAGCCCTTGTAGTCCTATCTAGCACCCTTTCAAAGATCAGACATAGGTGATATGAACTAGTTATGAATGATTAGTCATCAATCTTCAGTCACCATCAATTCATAAATAAAACTCAGAGTAAGGTAAGGTAATATCTTTTCACAGACTTAACTTTGTCAAATTTCACACCTTATTAAGGAAGTTATCATTGGACAAAGACTAAGGGGCCAGAGAAGGCTAAAATATTATTATACTCCTTCTTTCATAACATTGTAGCCTAAAGAAGTACAAGTGTTTTCTGACATGCAGACACACGAGTTGGCTATCTATGTAGTCTGATGGAAAGGGCACTGAAAGACCCACCCACTCCAGAATACCTGCCCTCTCCCCATCATCTCTTGTCATGTTGCCAGAAAATTTCAACATTAGATGCTCTCCCTAAGGGCCTGTCTCCCCACACTTTGAGCTGATAGAAATTTGTACTCAAGCTTCATTTCCCAGAGGGGACAGAGCTGTCACACTACCCTCCTTCCTTGCCGCAGCTCCTTCTCATAGATGAGGAGAGTAATGACAGTTTGGCTCATTTGACCAGGATCTGCCAGTGTTTAATACCTGAGGAGCTGAGGGAGGGATGAAGGACAGAGTGAAGGTAACAGGGGGTTAAAAAAGGATGATCTTTGATAGATCTGCTCTATCTGTTGCTTTCCTATTCAGAAGGTTTGCATTCTTTGGAGTTAGTATTTTAAGAGATTTCCCAGTTATTTGAAGAGACCCCTAGAATAAGGGAATCCAGGGAAGAAAATTATGTTTGTGGGATTACTTGCTGTTTGAATGTAGGTCTTCCCTTTCCTTCCTCTGTTTGGACTCTACCTCAGATGCCTTCTGGGCTTCAGAAAGCAAAAGTTATTAGAACAAAAGACCACAGAAGCATATGAGGAGATCCAATGGCAAGAAACCTCTTGAAAAAATCATAACGGATTTCTCAGGGTCATCTGTCAGAAGATCAAAAAACCCAAAAGAAATCTCCCATGGTGCTCCCACTCTTCATTTTATAGAGGAGAAAAGCCAAGGTCTGGAGAGGGCAAATGATTTGCCTTACATAGGAATTAAAGAATAGAAATAAGATTCAAGACAGATTCCTCTCTCTGGCTCCATGCACAATGTCTGTAACTATTATATATCACACTGTTTGCATAGTGTTAGGTAAGAGGGGTGGAAGAAGCATAAGCTTACCCTACTGTGCCGGGAGAGGTAATGGGAAAAGAAGGGGGAGGGGGATTATTAGGGCTGATTATGTGCTCTAGAGTGGAGAAGTGACTAGAAAATTTTTTATTTAAGGTAAAAAATAGTTGGGTGAGGGGCTAGTACAAGGAAAAAATGTATTTATGACGGGGAGAGGAGTTGGGGGATACTAAATTGATCTAAAGAGCAGTTTAACCACAAGAGTGACTGTTGGATAGAAGGGAAGAAAGGTGAGCTCATACCAAGGGATTCTGGTCTATACCCCTAAAGAGAGTGTGGGGGAATATGGGCCCACAGAAGACAGGCATCATGATGACAGGACCCTGAGAAGCACTGCAAAATCTCTGGGTAGTAAAAGCCAATAAAGTGTAAGAGAAAGGAATGGAGGTCCTTCCCTACTGAGATTAAGCCCCCAAATATTGGTGGTGCCTTGGGACAAAGCTCTGCCTGCCCTGTCCTGGTTATAGTTCTGTACCTGAACTCCTGAGTTTGACTTTTACTCTTAGGCTGTAGTGTAGTTACCAGCAGGAAAGGGATCCCTAAAGCACAAGGCCTAATTCATCTTGCTTTTGTGATCACTCTGGTATTGCAAAAGGGGAAGAGTGATTGAGGGTGGCAGAATTACATCTTATCCTTGTTTCTATTCTCAGATTCCCCTAAGGATGTAACTGTCCCTAAAATTTTTCTGTGACCCCTCAGACTTCTTCATGTTACTTGAAGGATTTCTGGGCAATTTGCTTTATAACAAAACCATCAGGACTTCATTTTTTCCTTTTTTAGGTTTTTTTTTTCCCTACATCAGAGATGTGAAACTAAAACTTTTTGCTAACCTATCCTCTGCTAAGGTGCCTCGGGGTGTATATTACCTTCCTTCCCCCATCGAACTCCCCCCTTTTCTTTCTGCAGTGTTTCTCCCTGTCGATACACAAACTACTTTTGCTCATCAATTCTTAGTGGTTTTTTTCTTCTTTGACTGTTTTTTCCCTTTAGACAGATAATAAATAAGGCTGTTTGCCAAGGTCATTTTTTACTTTGTCGCAGTGCAGGTAAAGGAGTATTAAATTATATATAACCACAGCCTCAGTTACTTTTCACTCTCTTGGTGATTCTGGCATGAGCTGGGTTGGGCTGGGCTGCTCTGGTCAGGAGAGGCAGCTGGCTCCATTTCCATACACTTCAAATTGATTGGAGAGGTGGGGACTGGAGTAGGGAAATATCTTGCCACAATTCTTTCCTTGGAAAAAAAAGGATGAAAGGGGAGAGGAGAGGGAGATGTCCTTCACTGTTAAGACCAATGGGTTCTGGCAAATGCTTTGGCTTAGCTCTCTAACTGGAGGCTGTAGATGGCCTAGAAAAAAAATGGGGTAGGACAGGATCAAGGGATACTTCTAAGGCTGAATGCATTTTGCCACCTCTCCAGTTCCTTTCCTAAGGGAAAGGAAGGGTTGGCAGGCAGAATTCATTTCAAATAGCAGAGAGGCCAACAATCATTTTTATTTTGCCTATGTGTATATTCTTTGATAATTCAAAAATCATTTTATGTTTGTCCTGGGGATATAGTCTTTGATATTTTTTTAAAGCAGATTTACCTTCCTAATTATGATGGTCTCAGGGTAATGTTAATAATAATTTTTATTCCCTAAGCAAAAGCTGATGATGGGAGGTGGTTGAGAAGTATCCTGAATATAGAGAATAAGAAAGCTAAGATAGGATTTAAAAATTTGCTACAGGCCATCGTCATTTCCATTCAATTTAAACCAATTCAACAAGCATTTATTAAGGACCTACTATGTGCTTGGCACTTTGTTAAGACTCTGGGGATAGAAAAAAAATGAAATCATTGTCTGTTTTTAATCAATCAAAACAAAGTTAAGTTCCCTTTATTATTTATTAAGTATACTTTGTTAGATGCTAGGGATAAAAACACAAAAATGAAACAAGTCTCTGGATTTGAGGAGCTTGGCAGGGAGGGAAAGAAAGGAAAAGACAACATGCTTAAAAAACCTATACCTACATACAGAATAGCTACAAGATAATTGCGGGGGAGGTTAGTTAGTGAGAGGGATGTGGAACTTAGGAAAGAAAATAGCTTTTGAACTGGGCCTTAAAGGAAACTAGGGATTCTTAAAAAAATGGATATTGGGGGCGGCTAGGTGGCATAGTGGATAAAGCACCGGCCCAGGAGTCAGGAGTACCTGGGTTCAAATCTGGTCTCAGACATTTAATAATTACCTAGCTGTGTGGCCTTGGGCAAGCCACTTAACCCCATTTGCCTTACAAAAACCTAAAAAAAAAAAATGGAGATGAGGAGAGAGTACGAGAGGAAATTAAGGAAGTTAGTATCAAAACAGAGATGGGGAGTCCAGTGGATAAGGAACTGTAAGATCAGTCTGGTTGGTCTGTAGAGTGTGTGAAGGAAGGCTGAGAAGGTACTTTGGAGTGTAGGGCCAAATTACAAAGAGTTTTCAATGTCAAATGGAGAAGTTTATACTCTACTGGACATGTGTGAAATGGTTTCTCCACAAGTGGAGAATTGGTTGTATTTGCAAATCAACTGAGTACTGTCAAAAACTGTTCTCTCTTTTTCCTCCTTCTCCATCTATAATCATTGTTCAACCACTCCAGACTACACTTATGCAATTATCTCACTTTTCATTCTCTTTCTCAGTAGACTGCACTGAACTCTACTTCCTTTGCCTTCTCTGTGACCCAAAGCTCCCTTTGTCCTTGGGTCCCTGGTGACAAGCCAGATTGGTGCCTGATTGTTAGAACAGACTAGAGAACTTCTTTGAGAGTGAGATCAGGTGAGGAGGCCCTGGCACAAGCATGGGAGGCTATAGGGTTTTATCCTTCCAGATATACAAGTTCACAATCTCCGTCTTCTTGGTCTCTTGCTTCTCTCTTGTTCCTGTTGTCCTAATTTAATTAGTTATTGAGTCTTGTGATTCTACCCTCTCCTCCAATTATCTCTCTATTGAAAGGGAGGGCCCTTTTACAATTATTGCAATAACATGCTGACTGGTCTCTCTGCTTTGTTTCTATAGAGTTGTTAAATGAATCTTCTTAAAACATATCTGACCATGTCATCCCAAAAGTCTTCAATGGATTCCTTTAGATTAAAATACAAATTCTTCAAATTTAAAATATTTAAAATTCTTCAATATTTGACTCCCTCTTACCTCTCTAGACTGATTTCATATCTTTCTCTTTCAATATGCATTTAATTGTAGATAAACTGTCTCATTTATTATTATTCCTTGAACTCCACATTCTATGTCCCACTTGTGGTCATTTGCACAGGTGAGTCCCATTCCTGGAGTCCATTTCTTTCTTATCTCTATCTCTTAGAATCCTTGATTTTCTTCAAAGCTCAGTTCAAGTATCCTTTTCTGTACAAGACCTTTTCTGATTTTTCCAGGTTGTAACTGTTCTTTCCCTTGTTAAAGAGAGGTAGGGTGGTAAAATGGATAGAGTAGGGTTAGAAGTTCAGTTCTGCCCTTCAATGCTTACTAGCTGAATGAATCTGGAAAGGCGAGAGAGAACTTTAGCTGAGAGAACTCAGTTTCCACATATATAAAATTAGACTATTAATAACAGCTCCTAACTCATAGTATTAATCTAGAGATTAATTAATTTATATCAAGTGCTTTAAGAGCTTCAAAGAACTATATGAATGTGTGCTGTGACTACTATTAAATGCCTTAATACTTACTTATTGTTGCACATATGACTGGTAAAACTGAAGGTCCTTGGGCATAGGCCTGTTTTTCAGGCCATTTGTATATTTAAGTGGTTCAATGAATAAAGCCTTGGACTTTGTATTGTGAACTGAATTCTAATCTTGCCTTAGATATTTCCTTTTGTTTCTCTGGACAAGACATTCAACCTGTCTCAGCTTCTTCATATATAAGAAGAAGATGATAATAATACCTACCTGGGTTGTTGTGAGAATAACCTAAGATAATATTCGTATAAAGTACTAGATACATACTATTATTATTATTAGGGCAGCTAGGTGACACAGTGGATGGAATGATGGGTGTGGAGTCAGGAAGACTCAATTTTTCAAGTTTAAATCCAGCCTCAGATAATTACCAGCTGTATGACTGCATTAACCCTGTTTGCCTTAGTTTCCTTACCTGCAAAATAAGCTGAAGAAGAAAATGGCAAACCATTTCAGGATCTTTGGCAAGAGACCCCCAAATGTGGTCACAAAGTTGGTCAAGTCTTATCAACAAAAATTATTATCATTATTCCTTGGTACCTAATAATACCTTGAAGAGATTGGGTGCTTAAGAAATGCTTGCTGAATTAAATTATATCTGTGAGAATACAACTCCCCCTTGTCCCTGCATTCTGTGTGTGATTTTTTTTGGTAATTTCCTTAACTTTCCCATGAGTTTCCTCATATAAAATGAGGGGGTTGAACTATTTGACTTCTGTGGTCTCTTTCTGCTCTACAGCTATGATCCTTTGATGTAGCTGCAGTCCTTAGAGACAAGAATGGATGGATGGATGGATGCATATATGACCTCTCATAGTCTCTCAGCCCTAGGATCCTGTAGTTGGCTTGGGAATCTGCCTGTCCTAGGCAGTAACTTATGCTGAGACTTCAGACAAGTTGAATCAGTTGCAAAATGAGATTGAGCCTGGAGGGACAATTGAGCAGCTAATGAAAAATAAAAACAGGAAGAACAAACAGAATAACCATGTGGGTGGACACACGCACACACACACACACACACACACACACACACACACACACACACACATAAACACACATCCTTTCCCCCAGGAAAATAATGAAGGATAGAATTAATGACTATGAAACTTTCTTTTGGAATTAATTTAAAATCTCTGATGAAAACTGATGGCTGAGAAATATAGCATCTCCTAGAAGTCTCATCTCTTCAGAATTCCTCCTAGGAGCCCAACCACCATGAAGTTCACTCCCTGGAACTGGCCTCTGATGTTGTGTCTGTAGGAGCTGGAAAAAGGATTGGCTTAAAGCCCAGTTCACCATTCATGTTCAATTGGAATCAATCATTCAACAGTATTTCTTGAGCACCAGCCATGTGACAGGCGCAGTGTTTGATGCTGGGATTACACAGACAGAAATGAAACTATCTCTTCCCTCTAGGAGCATGCATTCTATTTAGGGAAATGACCCATATACATATAAGTATATACAAAGTAAATATATAATTCAAAAAACAGT
Organism: Macrotis lagotis; assembly: GCF_037893015.1. Lineage (NCBI taxonomy): Eukaryota > Metazoa > Chordata > Mammalia > Peramelemorphia > Peramelidae > Macrotis > Macrotis lagotis. The sequence continues at coordinate 374,537,577 of NC_133658.1, forward strand.
ATATATTGTGCTCTGTCTCTCCTTACTTCTACACATAAAAGTCCAACTACTGGTTATCTAGTTTTGTTTATGGAGCACTAGGGCTTGGTTATAATTAAGACATGCCAACCCAAATTCCTTGGTTTCTATTGACTTGTACTCTTGCCTTCAATTGTAGCTATTCCTAGTATGTCCTTCCATGCCCTTCTTCTAGGATTTTGGTCTAACATCCCAATTCTGTCCTACTTCACAGATCCTGATTTGAGTGCCTCTTTTAACCTCAGTCTTACTTGATTATTATGGGGCATATGGATGTTAAGGGAGGACTAGAACCTCTGGTGTAAAAGCTTGAGATCTTTTCATAGTGAGGGCTGCTCATCCATTTTTGGTGGCCACCTAGCACTCAGCTCTCAACTGTGGCTCCAAGAAGCTGTAGCATGCTGGGCATCCAGACCTATCATATTGTCTCTGCAAAGATGAGCTAAGCTAGGTTGAGAGTAGCCAAAGGACCAATGAACTTGTCAGTGAGTTAGGGGTTTCAGTTCCAAGCATATGAAGACTTCCCTCCATGGTCATGTTCCAAAGCCATGAAAGTAGCTGAAGCAGGAGCCATGAAGCACTTAGAGTTTGGTGAGACATTCAAGAGCCCAGGATCATCTACTGCATCCTGGGCCATTGTCAGTTATTCTGACTTGTCTTGCTACTGTTTTCAATGACTGGAAGAGAGAATGAGGCTGATGACTTGGTGTAACAATGCCTAAACCCAAATCACACAAAAGTCAATATCATCTGGTGATGTCATTGGTTCTCTTTGAAAATAAAGGATAAACAACCTGATTATGAAATGGGGGGGGGCAGGATATAGATTGCTCCTTTGGGGAAAGAGTACCTGGATTTAAGTTCCAGCTCCATTGTTCATTAACTCTAAAACTTTGACTAAACCTCTTTTAGGTCTCTGGGTCTCAGTTTCCTCATCTACAAAATGAGGTTTTTAAATATATATCATTTCCCAAGGACTATCCAGTCTTTGCAGTCTATTCTAGTTTCTGAGATCCTTCATGTCAAGCACATGGAAATCCTGGGGAACCATTTCATGGGAACAGATGATGAAGATATAAATATTTACCTCTGGAATCACTGGGACAGCTAGGTGATTTAGTGTATAGAGTACTGACCCTGGAGTTAGGAAGACTCATCTTCATAAGTTTAAATCCATCCTCAGATATTTACTAGCTATGTAACACTGAACCATATTGGCCTTAGTTTCCTCGTCTGCAAAAAAGAGTTGGTGAAGGAAATGGCAAACCACTTCATTACCTTTGCTGAGAAAATTTCAAATGGAGTCATGAAGAGTTGAACACAACTGAAATGACAGAACAGACTTGAGATCATTATCAGAGAGACTTCCCCAAAAGAAAAATGATCCCAAAGGCCTCACTGTACTGTGTTGGGGTGAAATTTCTCCAGGAATATTCTGTAGCTTGTAGGATACCTAGCATATTAGCTCTGGTTTTATTACACCTGGGTTCAAGCTTCAGCTTTGCCCCTTACTACCTGTATAAGATGAGACAAATACTTTACCCTCCCTGAGCTGAAATTTCCTCATCTATAGAATGAGGAGATGAGTCTAAATGGTTGAGAGGTCCTTTTCAGATCTTAGTCTATGATCTTTGATCTCATGCTTGACTATACTGAATCAGACTGAAATGTGATACACAGGAAGTTATCCTATTTCCTCAACAAAGTGAATTATTGAAATGTTTACAACAAGAATAATATGAATTTTACAAAGCCTGTCATTTATGGAATGCAGAGTAGCATGGTAGTTCAGCATTGAAAGAATAAAAAAACATGACTAATTTGTAGTAGTAGACTTGTACCAAGAGGATTTGAAATCAATATTTTTTGAAATTGAGGAAGATTCTTTAAGGGCGATTTGACTTCATAGACACAAAGACTACGAGATAAAGCAAGGAGAACAGTTCTAGTCTACTGAGGCTAAATTGGTACAAACAGTTCTCATCTTTTATTCTCTCAGCATTAGGCAATCACTCCATCTTCAACACTTAATTATCATTACCAGCCCAGAGGGGACTGTACTTTTATCTACCCTAATTCCTAATATATATATATGGACACACAAATGAAATACAGAGAATGATAGTGTTGGTAGGGATGATGAAATGACCTAAAAGGGTCAGAATTCATAGACAGTAATTGGGAAAGACCAGTCACACCTGGAAACCTTGGGGGTTGCCCATACAAGTCACCCCAAAATTTTGCCATTGTAAAGCTTGATTCTGTAATATTTTGATCATTGCTCTCTTTGGACAATGTTTTTCAAGGAAGCAGGCAATCTACTAGTTGATCTTGGAATTAGGAAGTCTTGTATTCAAATTCTCCCTCAGATTTTTCTAGCTCTGTGACTTGGGCTAGGCATTTAATCTCTCTAAGTCTCAGTTTTCTCATCTGTGAGAATTGGAGATTGGAACTGGGGTTGATTAATATAGAAATGAATAAAAGCCTTCTATGATACATGCCAGCATCTTTTTTAGAAAGTTGTATAAAGTGAAGGTATCAGACATGTGGACCACATGTGGCCCAGGACAATTCTAAATATAGCCCCAGACCAGATTAAAATGTAAATAAAAATACAATAAATGTAGGCAATAATACAATTTTAAAACTTAATATATGAGAGGGATCCCTATGTATGACTTAGTAGCCCCCATTTCTATTTGAGTTTGACACCACTAGTCTGGAGTTCTTAGAGGTTGATGAGATGTATCAGAAGTATCGAACCCAAGACTTCCTAAGTCTTGAGGTCTTCTCTGTATCCATTGCATCTCTTGTTTTTGGCTGTTTCATTATGTTCAACTCTTTGTGATCCCACTTGGGGTTGTCTTGGCAAAGACAATTTCCTTCTCCAGCTCATTTTATAGATGAGCAAACTAAGGCAAATAGGGTTAAGTGATAAGGGAAATCTTACTGTGTGTATGGCAGCCTTGTCCTGCTCCCCTCCCAGGTTTGCACAGTTAGTATCTGAGACTGGATTTGAATTCAGGTCTGCCTGACTTCAGGTCCAATGCTCTATCTGCTGAGTTACGTAGTCATCCTACCACTATATCACCTTGCCTTTCAGTCTTTGAATTGAGGTTAATGATTTCATCAATCTCATAAGACTGTGGTAGGAATTAAGTGAGATAATCCATGAAAAGCACTCTATAAACCTTGAGATGCAATATAAATGCAAGCTCTTCTCATTTCTCATCATGTATCCTAGGAGTGAGTTACCTTAGGATGCCCATAATTGAAGGTGGCTGTCATCTACTTTAAGGATTTTCTAGATCATTTAATGGGACCTTATTCTGTGATCCATAACATGGTTCTTGTCATAGAATATTCTCTAAGAAGTCTAGGACACTTAGGTTATCTTCCAGTGAAATCGCTTTAACATGAAGGACCGGGAACTTTACTTTCTCAGAACACTGCCATATTCAATCCAGCAATTCATATATAGAACAAAAGTAACAACAACAACATCTCTTATGAAGCAATTAAGCACCTCCTATTTAAGGAGACAGAGAAACATACAGAAGACCTGAGTTCAAATCCAGCCTCGGATACTTCATAGCTGTATGACCCTGGGCAAGTCACTTCATATCTGTTTGCCTTAATCCATTGGAGAAGGAGATGGCAAACCTCTTCAGTGTCTTTGCCAAGAAAACTTCTTGGACTGTGTGGTCCATGAGGTGGTGAAGTGCTGGACATAACTGGAGCAAGTTAACAACAAACAACAATATCTATGACACAGTGTAAGAATTATGGAAGATACAAAAAATGAATAAGATACTGTCCCTGTCCATAGAAAATTTACAGTATGGTAGGAGAGAAACTATTACCAGAAATACTTAACTATTGACTTTAACAGGGACCATGATCCTTGTACAGGAGCAGAAGTAGCAAAGTATTAGGGGAGATATAGGAAGAGAGAGGTCATACCTGTAGTTCCTTCTTACACACTCTCTCTCCCTCCCCTCTCTCTCTCTCTCTCTCTCTCTCTCTCTCTCTCTCTCTCACACACACACACACACACACACACACACACACACACACTCTCTCTCTCTCTCTCTCTCACATATTTAGGATAAATCTCTTTAGTAAGCTGCTGATTAGACTTTGGTCTTTGTCCTTCTCTCTCTTGTGCTTCACGAACAGAGTATCAATATCTCTACAAAACTGAATGACCTGATAGTGCCTCTGACCTCCTGTGAAACCCTTCCATGCCCAAATGCTCCTCTTTGGCAAATAACTGGGGGCAATTGGGAAGGGAAATCTTACTATGTGTATGCCAACTTTGTCCTGCTTCCCTCCCTCTTGTTCTCATTCTAGGAGGTGCATGGAACAAGTGAAAAAAGACAGAAGCTAGCAGCTATACTAGTCTAAATGTAATCGATGGATGCAGCATATTTGATGGACTTTGGCATCCATTCATTTCACAGAATTTTCTGCAGCTGGAGAAGCCACTCCTCCCCATCCAGTTGGACTTTGTGCATCTCCCGGGAGACAGAGCATTTTTGCACAAACAAACAAGTCACAGCCAAGGTGGGGCCAGACAAGGTGTTACCTAGGAGCTCTCAGGGATTAGCTCTCTCTGCCCCTCTTTGCAAGGATGTTTCCAGGCATGAAGGCTGATGCTTTTATATACTTTGACACTTGGTTTCCTGCTGTGATCCAGAGATCAAGGAAATCCAAGGGAATCAAACCAGGTTTTCCCTTATACTACAGTGAACCAGGCTTAGTAATCAGTTTTGGAGACCTCCTAGGGAGAATGGCTGGGGAGAGAGAGAGTACACATCACCCAGTGGGAGGTGAAGAACAATACAGAGAAAGAACCAAATAAAGACTAAACTCTCTGGCTTGTGCTGAATGGCCCTCCCCAGTCTTCCTTCACATTGTTTTTCACTTTTTTATTTCATGGTAGCATAATGCAGTAGATGATGTATTGAACTTGTGGTCAGAAGAACTCTGTTCAAAGTTTGGCTCCGTCACCGATGATCGTGGCACTTCAACTTTCTTGGCCTCAGTTTCTTCATCTGTAAAATGAGAAGTTGGACTATATGTCCCCAAATCCCCCCTAGCTCCACATATAGGCTCTTCTAATCTGATTTCATTAAGTGTGCTCTAACTGATAGGAAAAGCTGGACCCCTAGAAGCACATCCAGCACAATGTAGGAGAGAGATTTATGAATTCTGATTCAACTGCCTGTGATCTTATTGATGTGAGTATTTCTCTGAAAGACACAGATTCTTGGGAGTTGGATTTTGTGCAACAAGGTGGTGTCAAAAATATTTTTGACCATCATGTCCACCCCCTCCACCCCTGACATATATAGGGAGGTAATCAACTGCTCTGCCTCCCTGTGAGATGACCCTGCCACTTCAACCAGCCTCTAGACTTTCATCTTTAAGAAAGGTGGCTATTAAGAGGTATCCATGGTTCAGTTTGCCATTTGTCTATATGCCACATCAGTTTTGCATGGTGGGAAGAACACTTTATCTTATGTTTAGGAGAACTGGGTTTAAATCTCAACTCTTCTACATAATATTTAATTTGAAGCAGTCTCCTTCCCCTCTATGGGTCTTAGTTTCCTTCACAAATGAAATGAGAGGGGAGATAACAGTAGTGCAATAGTGGAAACTCTGCTAAATCCAGAATCATGGGATGTGGGTACAAATCCTTCCTTTAGTTCTTGCTGCCTGTGTGACTTTGGGCAAATCGATAAGTTTTTTGGTCTCAGTTCTTTCATTTATAAAAATAGGAGAGTTGGATCAGAAAAAGAACTGAGTTTAGGGTCAGAAGGTCTGTACTCCAATACTATTTCTGATGCTTCTTTTTGTTGTGTCTGAATCTCTGTGAATCCATGTGGGATTTCCTTGGCAAAGATGATAGAACAGTTTGCCATTTTCTTATCTAGCTTCATTTTACAGCTGAAGAAACTGAGGCAAACAGTGTTGAATGACTTGCCCAGGGTCACACAGCTAGGAAGTATCTAAGGCTGGATTTGAATTCTGGTCCTCCTAACTTTGGGGACATTTTCTATCCACCAAGCCATCTAGCACCCCATAGCTCTTATGATTACTACCTGTGTAACCTCCTTGCTAGAGCAGTTTGGGATAGCTAGGTGTAATAGTAAATAGAGCCTGGAGTCAGGAAGACTCATTTACCTGATTTCAAATCTGACTTCAGATACCAGTCATATGTCCCTGGGCAAATTGTTTAACACTGTTCAACTCAGCTTCCTCATCTGTAAAATGAGCTGGAGAAGGAAATGGCAAGCCACTCCAGTATCTTTGCCACAAAAATCCCAGATGGGGTCATAAAGAGATAGACACAACTGAAAAGTGACTGAATGAGTGTAAAAAAGGGAGATGGAGCTCAATGGTCTATAAGTCCCTTCCAGCCCTGAATTTGTGAGTTGATGAATCTATGATCAGACAGCTTCCACATCCCTTCCAGTTTAGAATTCTGTGATCTGATGATCTATATTTCCCTTCAGATCCCCTGAGGGAACTCAAAAAATGTCAGCCTTCAGTCATGGGAGCTCTATACTGATCACAGGGATACAGTATCAGAGACCTGACAATCCTACACCTGGACACAGTCTTATTCTATCAGCTGCTTAAGGGAGACAGGTAAAATTATAAACCCTTCCCCCAACCCTCATCAAGCCCTTGACACACTAACACTTCCCCTCACTCTCATCAAGGCCTCCCACCCTTCTCTCCAGCACCTTCCCATCCCATTCCATCCTCAAGAGAAGAAATGTGCTGATGAAATTCAGAAAACGCCCCCTCCTCTCAGACACTCACTCTGAGGCCCCAGGAAAGGTTTTTTTTTTTTTTTTAATAGGGTTTGGCTGTGGCTCTAGCTGGCGCAATGATGCCTATAGATTTAGTCAGTGAAACACATGGCAAAAAGGTCACGCGCTCCAAAATTAACAGGAGGAAAAACTGCCAGTAGGCAAGGATTTGCTTAGAATTTTCATGGGGAGCTTCCTTCTCAAGCATGTGACAAAGAATCCTCGAGTGACTCCTGGGCCCTGGCCCCGTGCTCTTAGAATAAGCCGGTTATTATCTGCTCCTACTGTCTGAGGGCTTTTTGCCTAGTAGTGACTGCAGACAATGATGTCTTCATTTAAAACCCCGGGGCAAAGCCAAGGTTCATACTTGTCCCTTGTCTTTTTCTCTTTTTCTTCACTCCTCCCACCATATCCTTTCTTCTGCCATTTATTTGCAAAGTCAGAGCCCCAGTATACTATTAGGCACAGAATCCATTTCAACATTGGTCCAGTCCAATTCTTTGGAACTATACAAAAGATATTCTAGCCATAATGAAAAGGCACCGGAGTGGCAGAGCTAGCAGGTCACGGTTATTCTACTATTAACTCTGTCATCAGAGCAATCATAAAAATTTTTGAAGTAGCACAAAATGTTATCTCATGGCCATTGCTGAAGACACTGATACTATGGGTCAGGGTTAGGCCAGGGAATAGTTCACTCTGGGTATAGCCACCCACTATGGAGAGGGAATGGGCCATCTGGTAGTTTCCTATTTTAATTAATTCTTGCTAATTAGGTTCAGTATTCTGTTATTTATTCTGTTAAAGGACTTCAAGTGCTGTCTACATCCTTTTAATATAGGACCTTGAATCAAAATTCTAGTCTCATCTGTCTTCCACTAGGTAACATAGTGATTTTAGGAAGGTCATTTTTACCTTTTGGAATTTTCTGGACCTCATAACTTAAACAGGAAGTTTGGATTTGATCATCACAAAATTCTCTTTTAATCTAAGATTCTTTGAATCTCTAACCTTAGGGTAGAGGAAAGGAGGAAGATAGTCCCTGAGGTTCATGGCCTGTCATGTGATAGTGTAAAAACTTCTCTTTCTAGTTTGAAGGACTATCTGGAGTACGGGGAAAAACTTCCAAGGGATGTCCCCGGGGCCTAGAAGATGTCTACTCATATTGTAACAAAGACACTGTGGACAAGCACAGATTTTGAGCTAGACTTTTACTAGCTATATGACCATGAGCAAGTTATCTCTTGGGGGTCTTTATAGTATCCTCTGTAAATTAAAAAAAAGCAACTCAACAACTTTTGAGATTCTTTGAAAATATATTATAGTCCCTTAAAGTCATTTCTCTTCCCCTTTGGGATCCAGGCATAAGTATTGTGTTCCTATGGCAGAGGCTGTGGGGAAAAGAGGCAGGGGTATCTTACCTATGTGATTCTCTGGGCAGTGGGACACTGAGCATAAGGAAAGAACCTTTTAGACTGAGGAGTTTGATTTCCCCCAGCAAAGACAAGTATAGCATGACCTTGAAGACAGATGTATGTTTATATACACAGATCCACATCAACACTTTCCCCCACAGATTGTCTAATATCCAATCATGTTTTTCAGTTGTGTCTGATTCTTCATGATCCCATTTGTGGTTTTCATGGCAAAGATCCTGAAGTGATTCAACATTTCCTTCTCCAGCTCATATTATAGATGAGGAAGGGTGAAGTGACTTGCCTAGGGTCACACAGCTAATAAGAGTCTGAGGTCTGTTTTGAATTCAAAAAGATGGAAGAATCTTCCAACTCCAAGTTCAGAACTTTATCCATTGTGTCATCATCTGTTTATGCCAGCTAATTATATATAGCTATAATATGACATCTTATATAGTAGCAGTAACAATAATAATCATAACAACAACAATTATGGCTAGTATTTATATAGTATCTACTATATTTTAGGCACAACTGTGCAGGCACAATTATTATATCTCACAAAAATCTTTGGAGGTAGGTGCTATTCTTATCTCCATTTTACAGTTGAGGAAACCGAGGCAATCAGCTATTAAGAGTATCCAAGACTGGATTTGATATGTGAGGCTGGAAACCAGGAGAACATTGTACACATTAACAACAACATTGTGTGATGATCAATTATGATGGAAGCAGCTTCTCTCTGTAGTTCAGTGATCATGGACAATTCTAAAAGACTTGTGATAGAAAATGTCATCCATATTCAGAGTAAGAACTATGGAGTATGAATGTAGAACAAAGCATATCATTTTCAATTTTTTCAATTTGTTTTTTTTCTTTTTCATATTTTTCCCCTTATGATCTGATTCTTTTTTCGGGGGGAGGCAAGGCAATGGGGTTGTGTCTTGCACACAGCTAGGCAATTATTAAATGTCTGAGCCTGGATTTAAACTAAGGTCCTCCTGACTCCAGGGCTGGTGCTCAACCCACTATACCACCTAGCTGGTGTCTGGTTCTTCTTTAACACGACCAATATGGAAATATGTTAAACATGATTGTACATTTATTACCCATATCAGATTACTCACTATCATAGGGAAGGGAGAAAGAAGGGAAGGAGGCAGAAAAATGTGGAATTCAAAAGCTTACAAAAAGATGAATGTTGGAAGCCATCTCTGCATGTAAGTGAAAAATTAAAATAACATTAAAAAAGAAAGAAAGGAAAAGAAATAGGGTCTTCCTGAAACTAGGTCAAGAACCCCAGTCAAAATATCTTCCTCATAGAAGTTTGAAATTCCATCTTTAAGGTTTTCATCCTTTGAGATTTTAAATACATTTTCTCCTGGCAGTCAAGGTGTTGCTGGTTGTTTGCCCTTTATTCTTGAATCGGACCTTGATATCAGAGAGGTGATACTTTGACTTATAAGTGAATTGGATTTAAGAGGGGGAGGGTTGTACAAAGTCACCAACCTTACCTTCTCCTCTGGAATTATCCAGATCTAGCAGCCAAATATGGATCAGGACAAATGGGAAACTTTGGCCTTTTAAAGCTATCTTTTCCAGGTCTCAGTTTGATTGAGACTAACACCCATTCAAGGATCTAGGATAAATAAGGCAGCCAGGGTGTTCTAGAAAGAACAATGAATTGGGGGTGAGAGGACTTGGATTCAAGTTCTATCGTTTACCATGAGTTATCCTCCTGGGACTCAGTTTTTGGTTAGACTCATTGTCTGAAAGGTCTTTAAAGCTATATGTTTTTATTTAAACTTAAATATCCCTGGAGGGCAGGGTATAACACTATTAAAATGCCTAATACTTCACTTGGAATGAGTTTATCTAAATCATTTCTATAGACCACAAGGCAAAGCAGCTAGAGAGCCTGCCTGCCTTAAAATTAGAAAGACCCAGATTCAAATCTTGCTGCTGACAGATACTGATACAAGGCTATGTGCCTTAGGTAAGGCATTTCACTCGCAATGCCTCTAGGTAACCCTCTAAGATCCTCAGTTGTAGAATAGGTGCTAACTTGCCTCACTATTGCAATCACAGACCTTGCACTAAAACCAAAAGAAAAGTAAAAAAAAAATTCTTTGGAGGGATATATGATAAAGTGCAGCACGGGGAATGGAGCTGGGGAGATCCTGGAAGAAATCTGGATACTGTTACAAATAACAAATGGATAGAAATAGGGGAACTGAACACAAGTTTCACCTGCTTCACAGTTTATACCATCAATCAGTCAGTCACATAGCCCCAGCCTGATACACCCATAGGCACTGCTACATGGGCTCCTTTCCCAAACACATCTCAGGGGCCTGGGAACCTATGCTGCTGCAGGAATTAGGAACCAGAGCCCTCACTCCTCTCTGGCACCAGCTCTGCATTTTCCAGCAGGCTCTGAATCGTGTAATTATCCATGCAATAATTATGCCTGGCAGAGAGCTTGGGCTCTGCCGGAGGAAGAATCCCCAGAGCATCTCCTGAGAGAGTAATATCATTCTCAGCTCAGCTTCCAGGCAAACTCAATGCTTGTCATATCTCACAGTCTGTCTTGGTTTCCTGATTTAAGACCCATCCTTGCCCCCTTCACTCCTTGGCCCTTCTCTCTCCCTTGCTGTGATGTTAGTAAGCCTTGGATTCAAACACCTGTGTGACTTGGGGAAAGTCACTGAATTTCTCTCAGCCTCTGTTTATTCAATTGTAAAACAGGAGGGTTGGACTTAACACTTTCTGACATCTCTTCCTCATAATCTCTGATTCCTTCCAGCAGGTCTAGTCTGGTGGGGATCTCTCTGCAGCTCCAGGATTTCCTGACTCTAGGAAGAGTTGCAGGGTCTTCAGCAGATTTGAGAACCTGTCTGCCACCCTAACTCTGCCTACCTCTCCACTGATGACTGTACCATGACCTGGCTCAGTTTCCCATGTATATTTTTAAGATGAACAAAGCCTGCTTTAGGATTGCCTCCCACCTAGCAGGCCTCTTAGCTCTCTCAGGGCTATACATATATATATATATATATATATATATATATATATATATATATATATATATATATATATATATGTATATATAAACCTAAACTATCAACTACGAGCAAACAGCTAATCAGGTTACTTGGCTGCCTCAGGTCTTCCAATGTAATTATAATTCCTACTAAGGCACTGGTGAGTGTCAAACTCATTTCAGCTGCCTCTGCAGATGCAATAATCAAAGCGTCAGGATTCCTTTGTACCGAATCCCATACAAATACTGCTTACAAGGAAGTCTTTGGAGTGAGAAATCTTAAGAGCCAGATTTCCTTCCATACTCTCGCTCAGTCATCACCTCCTGCTTTGCATCTCAGGGAGGCGGAGAAAGGCAGCTAGAATTTCCCTGGCACGGCTAGAATTCAGACCCAGTTCTTCATGCCTCTCAGAGATGGTCCCACTCCACATGATACCCTTTTACTCAGGAAGCCAAGCACCAAATACAGGTGTGCTAAATTAGATCTTTAGAGGTAAATTGATATTTTGGGGGAAAAGAAGCAAGAAACATCAAGAGACTGCTCCCTCTAGTCCTTAAACCTAAAAAGATGTTATTGTTGGTTGGGGGGCTAGAAATATTTGGGGTAATCCTGAGGAATCAGGTAGAATTCATCTGAATCCTTATGTGATACTGGACATGTGTGACCTTTTGCACTTATCGTCCCTCACTTCAGTTCTCTCTTCTTGAAAATGAGAGGCCAGGTTCAGTCTCTCCCACTTCTAAAACTGTGATTCTGACTCTTGTTCTATGTAATCCCAACCCGAGCCAAGGAGAAAACATAGTGAACATGGAACTGGTCAAAGTCTAGCTTCCCTAGGTGGTATTGTGGGTATTATTACTTATTTAGGGAATAAATGGTGACAGGTCATGGAGTTTAAGGAATAGTGGTTTATAACAATACTCAAGAACAGCCCTAGAATCCCACACCATTTTTCAATACTTACTGCTCATGTGACCTTGACAATGAGAGGCTCAGCTTTCTCATGTTTTCTAAGATTGTTGGACTATCTCTAGTTCCATTTTGGAATCAAATCTTAAAATGTTCTGAATCTGATTTCTCTATTTCTACTGATGAAAAAGAAACAAAAAGGGCACTTTCCCAGTCATCTAGGTACAAATTACTCAACCTGAACTTATCCTTACTCTCCATATATAATCAATTGTCCAAGACTTTCAGTTCTACAATAAATGTTTCTCATATCCTTTCCATTTTTACTGTCACACCTGATTACTTCTCATCTAGGTTACTGGAGGAACTTCTTAGTAAATCTTGTTTCTTCCTTCTACATTTGCTCTATATTCCTCTCTCTGCTTTTCACTCTGTATTCTTCCTTGTTTATCACTGTTCACCACAGCCATTGCTCTTTTCTCACTTGAAGTCCTATTTGGTCTCCCAATCAATCCTTCACATGGCCACCAAAGTGTTTTTCCTATATTTGGATCACACAGCAGCCACTTTGTATCCTCTTTAAGTTTAAATATAGACTCTTGTTTGGCGTTTAAATTTCTTCATAACTTGGCCCATTCCTACTATTTCAGTCTCCTTTCACCTTACTTTCCAAACATATGATGCCCCTGGGATGCACTCCTTCCCACTTCCACCTTTTGCAGGCCCCTGGTTTCCTTCAGAACTCTGCTTAAGTCACTCTTTGCACAGGAAAGTGAAAATTTCTTTGCTTGTAGTAGCAGCTGTTAGTTCCCTCCCTCTGTAAACTATTTTGAATTTATTTGGTACACATGACATATATTATATAATATATATATTATATATACTCACATATGTATATGTTATCTTCCTGCTAGAATGTAAGCTCCTTGAGGGCAAATACTTTCTTTTTTTAAAATTTTATTTTAATTTTAATTTAAGGAATAAAACAAACATTTCCATAACATGGTTTAATTGCACGGGAAATTGCACATCTATTATGTAGAACTTACTATTCATTTTAAATATATAATGAAGTTTCTATGTAAACTTTTTCTTTTCCTTTTTTTGCTTCCTTCTCCCCTCCTCTCTCCTGGGGCAAATACTTCCTCATTGTCTTTTTTTTTTCTTTCTCTCTCTCTCAGACTTCATTTCCTTCTGTTTGGTATTCTAGTGATTTGTTTCATTAGATTGTATCCTCCTTGATGGAAGGGACCACATCTTTGCTTCTCCCTTGGTGCCTAGTTTGCACATATGACAGGTGTCATATGGGGCAGCTAGACGGTACAGTGGTTAAAGTGCTGGAATCAGGAAGATTCATCTTTGTTGGTTCAAATTTAATCTCAGATACTTACTGTGTGACCCTGGGCAAGTCACTTAAACCTCTGCCTCAGTATTCTCATTTGTAACATAAGCTGGAGAAGAAAATAGCAAACCACTTTTGTTTCATTGCCAAGAAAACCCCAAATGATATCATGAAAAGTTGTATACTATTGAATAGACCAAACAATTTAATTTATCATTTTTATAGGAGAGAAGAATGCTTATATCCAAATTATGAAATCTTTAAGATGAACATTTTAGGAAGTTGGGGGGAGAAGACACAAAGATAAAATGAGAAGCATGGGGGCTTGTTGCCCCTTAAATCACACATAAACAAGTAGCAATTCTATCTACATGTAAAAACAAAATAATAGTACCTAGTATTTATATAATACTTTAATGTATGCAAAGTAACTTACTTATTTTATTTTAATCCTTACAGCAACCCTTAGAGGTAGATACTACTATTCACCCCATTTTACAGTAAGGAAACTGAGGCAAAGAGGTTAAATGATTTGCTCAAGATCACATAGCTAATAAGTGTTTGAAGCTGATTTGAACTCAGATCTTCCTGACTCCCAGCACTCATCTATTATATCACCTACCTGCTTCAATATCCCTGCCTCCACTACCTAACAGAGATGCTATAGAGAGGATTCCTTCATGGGAGTGTGGGATCATAGCCTTAGGTCTGAAAGGGAAGACAGAATAGCCATGTGTTCAAAACTCTATCCTTTCATGGATGAAGAAACTTCATAGGTACCAAGTAATTTGCTCAAATTCACTTGAAGTCATGTTATATATTAGAGTGTCTAAGGCAGCATTTGAATGCAGATTCTTTGACTCCAGAACAGTGTCCTTTCCACTGGTTCACACTATGAAACCCCCGGAGGGTAGCTTGGACTAGATGACTGACCTTTCCAGTCCCTTCCATTTTCTTTTCTAAGTTCCTTTGATAAGGGGCCACTACCTCTGGGTAGCCAACCAGCCAGATCTGTGAACACATCGTATCGCTTACCTCTAAGCAAGCTCAATTTATATTTATGGAATCCAGACAGGATGATTCATAGCACCCAAAGACAAGGTAATCATTTGCTGAATTAAACATGGGGTCTGAAATGAGAATGGGCGATTAGAAGTCAATCTTCCAGGCCAGATGATTCCAACTAACAAATTGAAGTGATATTGGACATTTGCCTCGCAGCAAACAGAGGCTTGTTGCAACATAAACTCATGACAGTAAGTAATGGTCCAGGTGGTTTAAACAAGGGCTGCCTGCAATTTTACTTTGTCTTTGGATTTGGTTTAATCGTTTCCCCAAAATTTTGGAGGGCATTCAGGGAAAAGAAGAAGAAACTCTCAAGTGAATTTCACTAGAGGGATATGGTAAAAAAAAATCAGAATAGATGAAGTGTATTGTAACACAACTTATCAGTGTGACCTTAGACATATCAACTAGCATATCTGAGCTTTAGTTTCTCCAGTTGAGGGGGTTAAAATACCTGCCCTCTCTTCTTCACAGGGTTGTTTTGAAGTCCAAAGGAGCAGATGCTGCTACTGTTGTAGTAGTTTTTGTTGAGTACTGTCCAACTTTTCATGGTCCCTTGGAGCATAGCATGCTCTGTCATTCTGACCTGAGAGACTCATCTTTCAATGTTAAATCTTTTAGCATATAGTCCATGGAGTTTTCTTGACAAACTGGAGTGGTTTGCCATTCCTTCTCCAGTGGATTAAAGCAAAGAGGAATTAAGTAATTTGTCTCAGGGTAAATGACTGCTAGTGAGGAGGACAGAGGGGCCTAGCATGTTAATGGTCCAGAGTCACAAAGAGTTAGACATATTCAGTTAGAATGACTGAACGATTTCCAGTGCTCTATCCACTGAGATATCTTAGCTCAAGATCAGGCACTGATAGCAAAGGACAATTATAACAGCACCAGCTCTTATGCTGGAGGACCTGGGTTCAAATCTTGCCTCTGATACTTTCTTTGGAGCCCTAATGGGGATCCTGCAGACAGGTTGTATTTATTTATTTATTTATTTATTTTGTTTTTTGTTTTTGCAAGGTAATGGGTTTAAGTGACTTGCCCAAGGTCACACAGCTAAGTTTCTGAGGCCAGAATTGAACTCAAGTCCTCCTGGCTCCATGGCCAGGTGCTCTATCCACTGTACCACCAAGCTGCCCCGACAGGTTGCATTTATTATAATCTATTAATTCACAAGTCCACCCTCTTCTTCACAGAGGTCTTGAGAAAAGGGAAGGAAATGAACATTTATTAAGTAACTATCATGTGCCAGATATTGTATATTTTACAAATATTATTTCATTTGATTCTCACAATAACCTTGAGAAAATAATAGGCAGTATTATTTTCCTCATCTTACAGTTGAAGAAACTGAGGCAAACAGATTAAATGACTTACCCAGGGTCTTACAACTAGTAAGTATCTGAAGTCAGATTAGAACTAAGGTCTTTCTGACTTCAGGCCTAGCACTCTATCCACTGAGACCCCTAGCTGCCTGTCTAGACAAGAATTGCTATGCAAATGGGATGCAAGTGAAGTAAACCAACGAATAACAGATGACCGATTTAGACTCACATAGGTCTGTGAAGATGTGAGGAGCCAGACTCCTTGGGAAATGGCAATCCAATGTTGTCTCTGTCCTTCTCCCCATTTCCATGCCCATCATACTAGTTCTGGTCTTCTACTGCTGACTAGCATAGGAAGCGTGTCTTTTGATATCTTCTGATATTGCAGCACAGAATGGAAGGGATTCTGGGATCTTGAAGGCTGTGGCAGCAGCTAGAAAGACTTCCAGACGAATCAAACCACTTGAACCTGGATTCAAATTCTACCCCTGAGACTCAGAATCACCAAATTTTGAGCTTAGAAGGAATTTAGAGGCTTTCTGGTCAATTCTGTCACTTTACAGATTTGGAAACTGAGGTCCAGGAAAGTTAAGTGATTTATTCCAGGAAATGCCAAACTTAGAATTTGAACCTGGTTCTCTGACTTTTGAGTCAGTACTCTTCCCCCTACTCTTTCTACTGTACTGCCTCCTAACTGTCCAACACACTTACCGACTCTGGGTCTCAGTTTCCTCATGAATAATAATAATAATAATAATAATAATAATAATAATAATAATAATGATGATGATGATGATGATGATGATGATGATGTTGATGTTTGTTCTCCATTCTCAAAGAAGACCATCAGGGGAGATTGTAACGGCATGATAGGCACATGAATTTGATTTGAGTGAGGGGGATACTGTGCTAAGTCACCAAACTCACTTTCTTCTCCACAGTCATCTGGGTCCAGTGGCCAATATTATGCATAAAAGGGAATTAATAATGCTTACCTCACAGGATGGTTGTGACTCTCAAATGAGATCATCTTTATATGACTTATTTTTCAAGTGCTATATTATATAGTTATATCATTTAGTCATTTAAATAGTTACATAATGAGTCATATAATAATCATTTTAAATACTCATAATTTAATAATCTTATATAGTCACATATAGTCATTTTATCTAGTTGTAATATAGTCATCTTACACAGTCATATAACAGTCATATGCTATAGTTATTTTATAAACATATAATAGAGCTGTTATATATAGTCCCATAATTTAGACACATTGAATATAACCATATTATATAATATAATATATTTTTAGATAGCATTATCATAAAGTTCATTTTAATATAATGTAATATGATTATGTTTTAGGGCAGCTAGATAGATCAGTGAATAGAGCATCAGCCCTGGAGTCAGGAGGACCTAAGTTAAAATATGGCCTCAGACACTTTCTAACTGGACAAATCACTTAACCCAGTTTGCTTCAGTTTCCTCATCTGCAAAATGGGCTGGAGAAGAAAATGGAAGTCCACTCTAGTAACTTTGCCAAGAAAACCCTAAATGGGATGATGAAGAATCAACTGAAACAACTCAACAACAAAAATAGTTCTTTTCTATGATGTTGTATATAATATATAAAATATGACCATATTTTATATAACATTTACTATTAATTACTATTCAATAGTATATCTGGGATTCAAACACAGGTCCTCTGAATTCAAATCCCAAAACTACAAGTCCTTTCTTACGCATGTGAACACTACCTTTCAATCTATCAGACCTTACATATGCTGACAAATTCATCTTCTTAGCCTTTTCTTAGAGGTCATCTGCTCCTCAATGAAATCTTGCTTTTTTAGGTTAGGAAAGCAGAGATAACACAGATTAAGAGTCTTATTTGTGATCTCACAGGTAGTAAGTAGCAGAACTGAATTCAAATCTTCTGAATGCCACCAAATATCACATACTTTCCATTGGACCATGTTTCCTTCCTAAAAGATTCTTCAAGTTTAGTTCTCCAGTTTATAACCTACAATCTCATCACAAGTTGCCCTCCTGACATACCCCATCCTGTTCTGCCTCCACACCTTTGTTACTGCCGTTCTCTCCATCTAACATGCCTTTCCCCTCATATTCACTTGCTGAAATACTGCCCATGCTTCAAGTTCCAACTCAGATGCCACCTCCTTTCCTGATCTGCCAGTTAGATGGTTTTTTTCCCCTATTCTGAATCTCTGTAATGCATTATATTTTTTCCTATGAGCAAACATCTTGTGTTTTGCTCAAATTATAATCATGCAATCCCATCTTTAAAACCCCTTCTCCCCGAGACATTGGTTATTGTTACTATTCCTTTAAAGGCAAAGGAATAGAATTTGAGTGATTAACATCTGTCATCTATAAGGTATGTGTGAGAGGGACTTGGATGGCACAAAGAGAAATTGTTTTTCAAGATCTGGGATCACAGAGAAAAAGACTATAAGAGATTATAAGAATTAGATATCATCTTTGAAAGGAGCTGGAACGATGACTTGAGAGAACTGAGTTTAATTCTTTGGAGAAGGCAGTCTCAGGAGAATTCCTCAGAAACGTTAACTGCTATTCTAAGAACAGGATTGTTAGACTGTGATTTCAGTGTTCTATGGATGAGTCAACAGTTACCTTGTTGGCTAGATACCTTGTGGTCTTTATCAAAGCAAATAACTTGTTAAAACATTAATTCATGTTTTTGCATTATACAAAACTAGTAATGAAGTTGAGACCAACAGGAAAGAATATGTGGGAAAAGTAGATTCTCTATTCTACCCCCTCCCACCCTCAAACCAAGCTTGGGGTTCAGAGTTAATTATTTTACTTATCAGTTATGCAATTTTTTTCTATTTATGAGAATTTATAAGGTAACCAGAAGATATCCTTTGATTGCTATAAAGATGATGGGAGAAAAATAAATAAGGTAATCGGTCAGTTGCAAACTATCTCTCTTGATAGGTACTACCTGAGAGGGACTACTGTCATCTTGCAACATGATCCACACTCCTGTCTGTCCACAGGATTTTACAGATGATTTATCAAAGAACTTACAACAAATCTTTATATACATATTATTTTCCTTTATCAGATTATAAATTCTTTGAGAGCTATTTAATTATCTCTAGCATGTTATCTTATACACAGCAAATTATAGATAAATATTTCTTAAATTAAGATGAGCAGAAACCTTGGGTAAATCAGTTCACTGCTCTGGACCTTGGTTTCCTCAGCAGGAAAGTGAGGGGTATAGTCTATAAAATTCTTTCTCACTCTGAAAGTTTATGATTATGCATAATGGAAAAAAGCATTGGGATTTCAAGCCAGTCCTGGGGTTTAAATCCTGGCTCAGCTACTTATTAGCTGTGTGACCTTTGTGCAGATCACTTAATCTCTCTGGGATTCATTTTCTTTATCTGCAAAATGAGGGCAGTGAACTGGAGGACCATTGAGGTCTCTTCCAATACTAAATCTTTGATACATCATACTTTTAAAAATTCTCCCCACAGTGCTTACCATAATGTTATGTGTGGAAGGGATTCAATAGTGTTGATTATTTTTAGACAAAATGGGGCAGAATGACAGTAAAAAGACAGGTGATAATGAAAATTTTACCGACATAAGATGAGCTCTTCGACTGTTCCCACCTGAACACAAAGAACCATTGGCAGATTCAATTCAAATCAATAAGCATTTATTAAGCATTCAAGGCACTGGGTAAGGGTTTGTTGATTGATTGATTGTGGGAGATGCTGAGGATCCAAAGACAAAAACAAAAACACAAATCCTCTATTCCTTCCCTCAGAGAGCTTACATTGTACTGTGTTTTGTCCATAGTAAGCTTTAGCTGTCTCTCCACTTTATCTTTCTAGATCATATCCAACAACCTCCCAGTGGTTCTTGGACTTGCCAGAGGTACTATTATTAGTATGAAGGAGACCTGATCTCACCCTAGCCCCATTTGCATTTATTACAGATCTTATTTCTTCATTGCTTCCAAGTATCACACTAGAAGGTCTACATTAGCTGCCAGGATTTCCGCTTCTCTTGTTATTGTTCAGTGGTTTCAGTCGTGTCTGATTCTTCGTGACTCCATTTGGGGTTTTCTTGGCAAAGATCCTGGAGAGCTTTGACATTTCCTTCTCCAGTTCATTTTACAGATGAATAAATGAGGTAAACAGGATTAAATTATTAGCCCAGGGTGATAGAGCTGGTAAGTGTCTGAGGCTAGATTTGAACTCAGGTCTTTCTATCTCCAGGTCCAGAGTTCTATTCCCCTCTCCCCATACCCAACCTTTTCTTTGAACTTTTAGTAATTTGTCTTCTGACATTATCACAGGACTGAAACCCCTTCCTTAAAGTCACCAAGGATTCTTTTCTAGACAAATCTAAGGGCACTTAATCTTCCTTCTTTTTTATTTCTTTCTAGTATTTATCACTTCTGAGCACTCTTTCCCCTGGTTTACTCTTTGCTTCCTGGATCTTCATGACTCTGCTCTTTTGGTTCTCCTTCTTATCTGACCACTTCTCTCTTTTGAGGAATCATCATTTCATTCTCTCCTAGTAGTGAGAGTCTCCC
The DNA here is from genome assembly GCF_037893015.1 of Macrotis lagotis. Lineage (NCBI taxonomy): Eukaryota > Metazoa > Chordata > Mammalia > Peramelemorphia > Peramelidae > Macrotis > Macrotis lagotis. The sequence continues at coordinate 374,558,125 of NC_133658.1, forward strand.
AAAGTTCTTCCACTGGGTAGAATTCTCTTTTCTTTTTAACTGTCTTACTTGGTGATCTCATCTACTCCAAAGGCTCAGTGATCTTCATAATAGAAATGTCTTCCAGGGATATTTATCTGGTTCCTATCTTCCTCTTAAATCTCTTATCACTAACCATTTAACATACATTTAAAACCGGAGATATATTAAACTATAATATTTCAAAACAACTCATTATCTTTCCCTCAAAGCCTATCTCTTTTTTATTTTTTATTTTTGGTGAATTTTACTATTTTTGTTTTAGTATCTTCTTAGCCTTTCAAACTCATTCATTCTACATATAAAGTCAGTGCTATATCTAACCCAAAGGGGAGCTAGAGGAGTTGTTCTAGATGGGTAGTTAGGTGGTGCAGTAGAAAGAGTTCTAGCACTGACTTTGGAGTCAGGAAGATGGGAGTTTAAATCCAGCTTTACTGTGTGACCTTGGACAAGTCAATTACTCTGATTACCTCACATCCAGGGCCATCTCAAGTCATCTTGATTCAAATCTGGTCTTTGGACCCAGATGACTCTAGAACAGAAAGTGAGTCTAGTAATTTAGAACAGCACCCCCTCACTCAAATCCAATTCATGTACTTGTCATGGCATTACCTCCCTGATGTCATGGTCTTTGATAACAAAGAATGAGCATCATCATACAATCTCTGAGATCATGGGAAAGCAAATCCTCTCTTGATCTCATTGGTTTTAAATTTTTTTGTTGTTTGGTCATGTCTGACTCTTCGTGACCCCATAAGTGGGTTCTTTTTTTAGGTTTTTGCAAGGCAAATGGGGTTAAGTGGCTTGCCTAAGGCCACACAGCTAGGTAATTATTAAATGTCTGAGGCTGGATTTGAACTCAGGTACTCCTGACTCCAGGGCTGGTGCTCTATCCACTGAACCACCTAGTTGCCCTGCTAGCCACCCTGCTAGCCACCCAGTAGTTTTCTTCTTAATGATACTGTAATAGTTTGCTATTTTTTTCTCCAGATCATTTTACATATAAGGAAACTGAGCATATAGGTATAAGTGACTTGACCAGAGTCACACAGATAGAAAGTATCTGAGGCCAGATTTGAACTTAGGAAAGTGAAAATTCCTTACTCCAGGTCTAGAACTCTTACCACTGCACCACCTGGCTGCCACAGCTGTAAAATAGGAGAAATGATTTAAACTCAAGTCTTTCTGGCTCCAGATCCAATGCTCTATCCATTATACCATCTAATTGTCCATATGTACTACTTAACTAATACTATAGTTAAAAGGGAATCTTGCCTCTACACAACCCACAATTTATTTTATTTTATTTATTTAAGGCAATAGGATTAAATGATTTGTCCAAGGTCACACAGCTAGGCATTTATTAAGTGTCTGAGGCTGATTTTGAACTCAGGTCCTCCTGACTCCAGGGCTAGTGCTCTATGCACTGTGCCACCTAACTGCCCCAACCCACAACCTTTAAAATCCTTATTATTACCAGCACAATACTAGGTGAAATACCCAGAAACAGAAGAGCTCTCTAGAAACTAAAGAAATTCTGCCCATTTTTAAAGTCCTTGATTAAATTTCTATTGTCTTTGCAAATTGGAGTACTAACCTGGAAAGCAGCCCATGGAAAAGTAAAGTATTCAAATCTAAGACTATAGAGAGACAAGATATACCTCCCTAACTTCCAATGGGTTTCCTCCCCTTAAATTACTAACACAGTTCCTATGACATTCAGTTATGCCCTGGTGGACCTCTTGTAAACAGTCAGGATTTAATATTTATTCTCTATGTTGGTTCTCCCTGTTTCATTATTACTTTGCTAGCCCCTCTTTCGACCACTTTTACTTGGCAGCTGATTTTTTATTGTCTTCTTTTCTCTCGGTCTTATTGTTCCATTATCCCATTCCTGCTGTCCTCCATTCTCAGAATCCATCTTGCCATGGTCGCTACCTTCTGCTCCCAGCTAGAATTATTTTTCTTTTCACAATCATTGTCTTCAGTTCTGTCTTGCTTGCTTTCTGGTTAGTCATTCCTCTCCCCAAGAGATAATGCTAGCTTAAGAGCAACTGGAATTAAACTGGAATCCTAGTTTCATAGTATCATAACTCTTTCACATTTCTTTGAGAAAACTACCTCTGGGCTATTTAAAACTTCAGTTGTTAGACATTGAAATTCCATAGCTCCACTCTCTAGAGAGTCTCTTCAGATAGTGGTAGGACCCACTCTTTCTTTGGGCTCTAACATATTTCTATTTTCCACTCTGAGTCAGCTCCTGGTGAATCTTCCAGATTTAGCTTTTCTTTCCTCCAGTGCCTGGGAAGCATGCTATTAGCCTAGCCATCATCTCCAACTGAATCTTTCTTTTAGGGGGGTGGGTCAAAAAAGTACCCTTTTTCCCACTTGCCTTTTTACTTCTCATCTTCTCCCAAGACAATTGGACTAGATTATTCAAATTACTTTAGATAGGCTGCTTCTCAAAAAGAATATAAGAAGGTGGGTATACAACTCATAGAGATTCATTCAAGGGAGAAAAGCCTGAAATAAGAGCATAGATGATGATACAGTGTAGTACCAATGATGCTGGGGCAAATTGGGGCTAAGAGTTGTTCTTGGTTTACCTGATAATAAATGTTTACTGTATCAATTAATATAACTACAAAGTTAATATGGAAGATGATATATTTTGATCTTAGAGAATAAGTACCTAGTAAGCACATTAACTCCCAGATCTTTAGTGATGGGAAGTTTAAGTTTTCTTCATTAATTCTATGCCTCTTGGTATAAATAGGAAGTGTTTATTGGTAATTTCATAAAAGGAGAGTTTCAGATGGATCTATTCCATTTCTCCTAATATTAAGTAGGTTGCGGGGAGGGGAACATACAGTTCTTTGGTCTTCATTCAAGGACCAAATTCTCAGAAATGAAAGGAGTCATTGGGAAAACAGTTCAGGTAACAGAGACAAGAAGACCCCATTCCTAGATTAAGAAACCTTAAGATATGGGGGCTTATTGACAACTAGAGCCTTTAAGGTTATCCCCAAAGGAGCAATATCTTTGACTCTGCCTTTCTTGCTGTTTTCCAAAATACATTTCCAAACTTCCAGACCTTATTGCTTCCATTTAGTGAGCTATGAGTTTTTTTGTAAATTCTTATGATTTTTAAAATATAAGACAATGAATCTCACTGACCATCTACTGAATGTCTATAGTATTGCTAGGACCTCAAGAAAATGAAAAAATAAAAGATAAATTCTCTGTCTTCAAGGTAATTAAAACCTTAGTGCATCAACATCTACATCTTTAGCTATATATATGTATATATATATATATATAAAATTATCCATATGCATCGACACTATATCTATGTACTAAAACCTTTTCTCATTATGCCCCATTCTCTCTTCCTTTATTCCAATATCTGGTAATGAAGAGGTTCCATTTTTTGCTTCCAAGACCAACCCCTCTAAATTTGACTTCTATCCTAATTCCTTCTGGAATTCTCCAGCAACTTGTACCCCATAGATTAACATATTGTATACCTATCTATATTTGTATATATGCATATATACATACATACATATACATATATATATATATATATATATATTTGAGGCAGTAGCATCTCCATTTTTGAGATTCACTCAATTTGTATCTATCTATCACATAATTAAAATTCTACTAGCTATTGCCTAAGGACCTCCAGGTCCTTTCTTTCCTCAAGTGAGGTCACATTCTTTTAGTCCTCTCCAACTCCTGTCCTCACACTTAGGGATGTCAATATGTATGCCCATATTCCTTCAAACACCCTAACCTCCAATTTATAAATTAACGTATTCTCCATGACCTATACCGCTATCCCAAACCTAGCCACACACAGAGATGGTCATTTTCTCATTCTTACCATCATTCACAAATACACTATTTTAATTTTTATGAACTATGAAATTCTCTTATCTGATCACAATCTATTGTCACACTACTTCTGGACTCCAATCCCTGTTCTTCATTTTCATGGTAACCCTCAATTCCTCAACCCCTTAGTTATTTCCCAAGCCATCACCTATGTATCGAAGAATTTTCTTCCCTTACCCATCTTAACCCTTTGGCAAACCAGTGAATCTCCACATTACTTTCTTCTCTTGGCACTCTTGCCCTCTTATTCTATTTCTGATCTTACCCTACTAAACTTTAGCCCTGGATTACCTCTATCATGTACTGTCTTCATGCCTACTCATTTGCTCAGAATAATGATAGAGGAAATCACACAAGAGTGCTTCCTGGCTCCATTATAAATATATCTTATGTAAACTCAACTGGGTCCTCACTACTGCAAGGGAATCTTTTTTGCATTTCTCTGACTCACATTCCCATAGTAGTTTGTCCAAATTTTTCATCCCTTCTCAAACCTCTCATAGCTTACTCTCCTCCCATTGTCAGCTGAGAAACTTCCCTCATATTTCACTGAAAAAACAGGTCATTTGCTGAAAGTTTTCTTTTCTTCATTACTCCTCAAATCTTATGTCCTAGGTGCTTTCTGCCACTGTCTCCTCTTTCATCTTGTCTCACATGAAGACGTAGGCTTTCATCTTGTCAAGGCAAATTCCTCTATACATACAAATGATTGCATTCCATTCTATCTTGTCCAGTAGATTGTCCCTTTTATTCTTCCTATTCTATCACTTATCCTCAACCTCTCCCTGTTTACTGGTTCCTTCCTTATTACTTACAAAAATGTCCCTGTTTCTCTGATGCTCAAAAAACCTCATTTGATCCTTCAATCCCTGACATCTATCATATAGGTTTTTTCCTCTCTTTCATCACTGAACTCCTTGAGAAGGCTATCAATGATACTTCTTTTTATCTCTTGCTTTCTTCTTGATTCTCTACACTATGGCTTCCAACATTACTATTCAATGAAAACAACTTTCTCCAAAGTTACTAACAATCTTGCAATTGCCATAATTAATGGTCATTTCTTAACCCTCATCCTTCTTGACCTTTCTGAACCATTATCATCCTCTTCCTGATATTCTCTTTTCTCTATGTTTTCAGAACACCACTCTTTCCTGTACCAATTAGACTACTCCTTCTCTATATTTTTGCTGGATCTCCATTCCACTAACTGTGATGATATCCACTAAATGTTATTGTCTCACACCCACATTTTTTTCTTCCTCTATATTATTTCATTTGGTAAGATCTCATCAGCTTCCATGGATTCAGTTATCATGTCTATGTTGATATTTCTTATATCTACTTTTCCAGCCCTAATTCCTCTGTTGACCTCTAGTCTTTTATATCTAATTGCCTTTTGGTTATCTTGAATTGGATGTTCTATAGAGATTTTAAACTTAATAATTCCAAAACTGGGTTTATTATCCTTCTTCCCTCTTTCTTCTTCCAGGCTTCCTTATTGTTGTCATTATCCTTCCAGTCTTTTAGGTTTGCAACCTAGGTCATCTTCATTATCTTCACTTTATAACACTCCACTGCCATTTCTAATCTGTTGCCAAGTTCTTTTGACTTTATCTCCAAACTACCTCTAGCATACTCCCCCTTCTCTTCTCTGATATTGCTACAACCCTAGAGTAGGACCTAAATACATCATACCCAATCTATTGCAATAATTGGACAGCTAATTGGTCTTACTTACTCAAACCTCTTCCCAACTCCATTTAGCTACTAAAGTTATTTTCCTAAAATTCAGGTCTGTTCACATTGCCCTTCATACTCAATAAAGTTCAATGTTTCCCTATTATCTCTAGGATTAAATGTAAAATTCTCTGTTTGACATTCAAAGTCCTTTATTACTTATGTTCTCCCCATACTCTCTCT
>NC_133658.1:374864065-374956862 GCF_037893015.1 Macrotis lagotis
AATTGATTTCCTTATGTCATTCATTACATAGTTGATTCCAAACTACTTCTCTCTTCAAACCTCAAATGCCTCCCATGTCTCTTCTATGAGGTTATAATCTTATACTGCACCTCATGAAGGACAATTCCCTCTTTTTTCCCCTCTTCCTTATATTATCATCTCAGAATTTATCCTTCATTATTTCTTCCTTTACTCTTGTCTCTGATCACGAGTTTGTACTTCTAATTGCCAAGCCACTCTCTTTTATATGTACTCTTGATTGTACCCCTTCCCATCTTCTCCAGGAGGTAATCCCACAATCATACTGGTTCCCCCCCCAACAATATTTAATCTTTATTTACTAGTTATTTTCCCACTTCTTGGAAATACACTGAAATCTTCCTTTTCCTTAAAATGACCTTCACTACTTCAGAAAAGTTTGGAAAGACTTGAATGAACTGATACTGAGTAAACTAAGCGGAACCAGGAGAACATTGTACACATTAACAACAATATTTTGTGATGATCGACTAAGATAAACACAGTTCCTCTTAGCATTACAGTGATCAAGGGCAATTCTGAAAGACTTGTGATGGAAAATACCATCCAAATCCAGAGGGAAAACTATAGAGTCTGAATGCAGACCAAAGCATCCTAATTTCACTTTTTAAAGCTTGTTTTATTTTTTCTTTTTCTCATGATCTTTTTCTTAGGTTCTGGTTCTTCTTTTACATTATAACATATCCATATTAGTCATATACTCTTTATCTTTTATGTAATATTGATTTATACATGGGCTTTCTCCCATTAGACTATAAACTTCTTAAGAAATCATAAATGGTCAGACTCTAGAGAAACATGGAATGAATTACAGGATCTGATGCTTAGTGAAGGGAGTAGAAGCAAAAGAACAATGTACATATTAACAATGGCATTATGAGGGGTGGCTAGGTGGCTCAGTGGATAGAGCACCGGCCCTGGAGTCAGGAGTATCTGAGTTCAAATCCAGCCTCAGGCATTTAATAATTACCTAACTGTGTGGCCTTGGGCAAGTCACTTAACTCTTACAAAAACCTCCCCACCCCACCCCCCAACAATGACATTGTGAGATGATCAACCTTGATGGAAGCAGCTCCTCTCAGCAGTTCAGAGAACTAGAACATCTGTTTTAGACAGGCTATGGACAATATTATCCCAAGCCAGAGGAAGAAAGACAAAGAAAAACAAAACCAATAAAACAACCCTTCAGAATCTTATAAACACTATATGAAAATTATCTCTTATGTATTTCTTTCCCTTAATCCTAATTCCTCACAACAAAAATGAATAATCTATAAACATGTTTATCAAAAATATGTATGTATGATAACCAGACTGTTTACAGCTGAGGGCAGGAGCATAGGAAGGGAGGGTGGAAGGAAATTTTGTAACTTAAAAATATGCATGTGCATATAGATGGAAAAAATAAAAAATAAATTAAATTAAACAACATCATAAAAAAGAGTCAAAGAAAAAGTATATAAACTTTGTGAGGGCATTTTTTCTTTGTATTTCTAGTGCTTAACACATTAAAAATCCCTTGCAAGATTATAAAAATAAAAATATTAAAGTCAGAAGAGAACTTAAAAGTCATCTAATCTACCCTACTCTCCTGATTGAAAAAATATCCATTACAGTATCCTTGCCTGATGCTCATTTTATTAAGTTTCAGAACATTAGACTACCAGGTCTAATTCATTATGTTCTTTTTAGTTTCTTTTAGAAGGCAATGGGGTTAGGTGACTTGCCCAAGGTCACACAGCCAGGCAATTATTATGTGTCTGAGACTGAATTTGAAATCAGGTCCTCCTGACTCCAGGACTACTACTTTATCCACTGTGCCACCTAGCTGCTCCTAATACATTAGTTTTTACACTGACTGCTTTCTTAACTTCTCTTCAGCCTTTTAATGTTCTGTTTTGTTATTTACATTCTACAAAAGTGAGAGTAGCCCTAAATATATATGTTTGCATAAGTAACTGTCATCTTAGAGATTTGCTTCTAACATGAAGGGCACTTCAGAATTCCCAAGTCTACTTGTTACTTGAATGCAATTCTCTGTCTACCTACTTTTAACATATTGCTTCTCTCCACACGCATTTTTTTATACAGATATTTTTTTCACAGATAAAGTTTATTTGGTTTATTCATTCAATTGTTTATTCAGCTATTTATTCACTTGTTCTTGGTACAGATGCTGAAGTTGAGTAATAATTGCCACAAATATGTCCCATGCATTATCTTACTGGGTCTTCTCTCCATTGAGGATTGCTGTCCATGAGCACAGATTGTTCCCAAGCCCAGATCTTGTATCAGCAGCTAATCCTCCTCATACTTGTGCTTTGTATTCTCCCATAACTTTCCAGGATTGATGCTGTAACACTGCCCTAGTCAAAGGCATGCTTGAAGAATAAGATACCCAGGGCAATGATGAGCATGAAGTTGGATGTTCTGCAGAAGAAGATTGAAGATACATTTGGAATACCATCTTTCACTGACTTGATCCTGCTCACAAATGATCCTCACAAATTTTTCTTCTTGCCATATTTTACCATTATATAACTTCATTCTGACTATCCTCTATGTTTGTATGCTCTTCTTTCTCACCTCTGCCTCTTGGTTTCCTTCAAGACTCATCTCAAATCCCACCTTCTGCAAAGAACCTTTCCTAAACCTAATCCCCAGATCCTCTTTCCTCTACTAAGACTGTCTCTCTTAAATCACTTCTCATTTTCATTTTATATCAGTTTGCATTATTGTCTCTTCCAATGGAATGTAGAGATCCTTGAGAGCCAGGACCATGCATGTGCCTTTCTTTGTATCTCTAGAGCTTGCCTTGTAAATAGTAAGCACTTAAGTTCATTTAACTGATTGATTGGAGAACCCCTCTCTTTTCTGGCGCATTATGACATCACTCAGATAATTGAAGTATTTCCTGTCTGACACAATCTGAAATAGGTTGTCACTAACTCCCCTTAAAGACTGAGGTTCACGAGAACAAACAAATATATTTACATGCTAATGGAAACAGGAAACATGTTAGATCCCATAAAGATTATGGTATACACTGAATAAACCCTTCCCCAAAGTTTTGCATAACCTCAGTCCTTAAAGCATGAGATAGATTGAACTCTCTTCTATTGATTTTCAACCCCTTCTGTTTCATGTCTGCCATAACATTTGATTTACATTCCCTTTAGCTCCTAACAGTTGCTCTCTTGTGTCAAATAGCCACATTATCTGCTTTCAGTAAAACTCTACCTCTCTGTGCTTTCTCACTACTCTTCTAGTTGAGTGGAATATTCCCTCTTAAGAGTTAATATTCCTAGTGAGGTCCTCTCAGGGTTAAAAATCATTAAAACAAAGACAGATTATTACTCTTAGACCGTTCTTAGAAGAAAGAGGGAGAAAGACCTTGCATTCCCAGCCAGACACCCTCCTGATTCTGTTAGGGAAGGAAATAGTAGAATACTTTTTAGAAAAGAGACCTTGCATTTTTAGTTAGCCACCTATTTGATAATAGACTGAGAGAACAGTAGACTGTCTTCTCTTATTTGATGATAAGTACTGAGAAGACCTTTCATACTCAGACATTAATTTATTTAGATAGACAACAAAAGGTCATTAGAAATCTTCAGATAGCCTCACCATCTGGATGGTGAGGTAATATCCTATGACATTTCATTCTTTTCTTTGTTACTGGGTAGATTTTTCGCATAAATATTGTAATTCTGAAAACCTTAACTAATCAGGTTGGAAGAGAGGAGGCTAGGGAGGGGAGGAATTGTGCTAGGCCATATAATCTTGCTTGACTGTCACCTCGGGGCAATTCCTTGATTTTTACTACCTTTGTGAGACTTGGAGTATGCCCTTTTCTTAAGAAAAGCCAAAATAAATTTTCTTTTTTGTGCAGAGGAGTCTCTATATTTTTTAAGTGGATTTTTATCCCACACAGTTTATGATGCATTGGCCAGAAAACTTAACTCTCTCCTTAAAACTCTCTTAGGCATAAGCACAAGCAGACACCATGCTGGGATATTTTCAGCAGCTTGTGATTTAATGCCCAGGTAGATCCTTTGAAGAGTGAGGGAAAGAACTGGAAGAGAGACTTAGCTTGAGCAAAACTGAAAGGCAGAGGACCTCCAGAGGCAGTACTACAAGGACACAGCAGAAGTGAAGACTCAGGAACGGTGCCACGGGTCCATATGTTTGTGTACATGAGCCTAGATGTTGTGTAGTCCTAGGTGACCAGACCCTCGCTGTCCCATTCACTTTTTACTGTGATTCTGTGTGCTAGAATGATTTCTCCTCCTCTCCCTCCTCCCCTTCCCTGCTTCTTTTCTCTGGGGCACTTGTCTGTTTTTTTTTTTTTTGGGGGGGGGATTGTTATCTCTCAACCTTGAGAGTGAAACGGGAGGAAAAAGGGAATTTATTAAGAAAAAGGGATTAATTAATAACAGAGAGAATTGTTTCATGAAGACTTAGTAAAATGTGTCAAAACAGACCTTATTTTTGAAGTCAAAGAGATAGGAAAGAGACACTGAAAATTACTAAATATGTTAAATAAAGAAATCATAGAAAGAAATCTTATTTTAATTTGAAAAAGGGTTTTGGAAAGTAAATTCCAGAAAGTCAAGAGAAGTTAATTCTAAGGTATATAATTTGTTTTCACAGAAATGCCAGAAAAGGGAAACTAAATAATTAATCTTTTACCAGAATGATATAGTAACATTATAGTTTCAGGAGTTTATTAATATAGATTCTGGCAATGTTACTTATTATACAGAGAGTAATGGAACACGGGCGGGGGGGGGGGACCTAAGAACAAAAGGTCCCCCAAGAAAGATTTTGGACCTGCCTCCTTATGAGAAAAGTTATATGGTTTATTCTATCTGAAGAAGGGAGCAGGTAATATTCCAATTAGACTATGAGATTTTTTTAAAGTAGCTGTTTGCCTTCTTCAAAGTTTTACCAGTCAAAATCAAAAAGTGTTAAATATTAAATCCTTTGAATGGAAAGTGTTTTCTGAAAAGTGTAAAGAAAATCTTGTAATTATAAAAAGAGATTTTTAGTAGTCATTGGTCTTAAGAATTTTTCTGTGTTGCAAAATTCTAGGGAATAAAGGGAAATACATGGAAACTGTAATATGTAGTGAAAAATTAGTAAACTTTGTATAAGCACAGATTTAAACAACTTTTTCTGAGAGTTTAAAATGGTGATACAATAATGAACAATGAATTGAGGTCTGTTATGTAAGAAGAAATTATATATGTAAATGTAACACTAGCATGGGCAAACAGTATACATTGGGCTTTTGAAATAATCATATGTATAAGACTAAATTCATGGAGAATCTTATTTTCTTTGTTTTGAAAATAAAAGTGTTTTTGGAAGAAGAGATAAACAAGCTTATAAAGCACAAATTCAGAGGAGGTTTGAGTGTAAAAGATACTTAATTATAAGGTTAATTTTTAAGAAAACTAGTTGTTTTGTTTTGTTTGGCTTTAAGAGAATGAGATGTCAGCATGAAAACTTTATGTTTCATGAAGGTTAAGGATTTAATGTTTCATTTTTAAAGAAGTAAAATTGCAAATTTCTTCCCCCATGTTAAATGCAAATCCAGAAGGATAGTGTAACTGCAAGATACCCTTTCCAATAATGTGTAAATATGAGCGGCTTTGGAAAATGATTAGGAAATTAAAAATTATGTAATCCTAATTAGATGGTTTATCATTGAATAAGTTGTTGAAGAGTATTATCAAACATGTGATAACATTTTTGGAAATATAAACTGATTGATTGTGATCCCCCCAATCCAGATTAGAATTAGTATTTAGCCCTTGTGAAGTGGATTCACTTGGTGATCTAGTTAAATGAAATTACTATTTTAGATCATTGAACTTTTAATTGGCTTTTATTTTGTGTCTGAAATCAGGTATGATCAGCAAAGGAAGTACTGTTGAGTTAATGCTCTCTTGAAGTCTGGAAACCCAAAGAAGGTTTGGATACTACACAGGCAACAAGTCTGTTGGGAGAAAAAAGCTGAAGGGGCGACTTTTCAGTACAACCTGAGGTTGACTTGACTTCCCAAAGTGTGACATTTGAATAATGTCTCACCAGATAAATCTAAAAATTGACTTAAGGCATTTGAGTATCCACATAACCTCTGCCTGGAAACTGACACTCAAAATTATATCTAAAAAGGAATTTTCATTTAATGTACTAGATCTTTATAATAAATTGTTAAAGTCATTTTTTTAGGTTTTTCAAGGCCATGGGGGTTAGGTGGCTTGCCCAAGGCCACAGAACTAGGTAATTATTAAGTGTCTGAGGTCGGATTTGAACCCAGGTACTCCTGACTCCAAGGCCAGTGCTCTATCCACTGCACCACCTAGCCACCCCCTTAAAAGTCAAACTTTTATAGAAATTTTAGAGCAAGTGAAGTTTAATAACTAGATAGGCCAGCATGGGGTTTTAACCTCTGCTGTTAGCTATATGTTTTGAGAAGAATTAGGATTCTTTGATTTTAATTTAATTAATTTTTTTTTGCTAGGAAAAGGATATTTAAGTAAGAAAGAATAAAGGTTATATAATTTCAAGATACACTTCTGTTCAGTAGTAGTTTCAAGTTCTACTTTGAGAAGGGAATGTAAGCCAGTTGAGTATATCAGGAGAAGAATCACTTATATTTTAGTCAAGAAACATTTTGGGAGGATAGAAGAATTTATTTTAGTTAAGGATACTTGAGTTATTATCTTAATGAAGAGTAAGAGATCAAGGATATTAGTATGTTGCTTTCTGGATACTCTTTGTACAAAGGTGGTCATCTAATGTAAATGTTATGAGCTCAAGTTAACTTGATAATTTTCAATATATTCACTTGTGAAATGAACAATTATATAAATTATATTTTTATTAAAGTATGTATATCAATATGACAGTGAGTGAGGCAAAATGTGAATTTTAATAGCTTTAGAATTTTATGGTCTAATGATGAAAATGTGAATCTGTTTGATAAGATGTTGTGTTAAGAAGTACCTTTACCAGAGGAGGAGATCTCAGCAAGTCATCTGAATTGGAGATTGGAATGGACTGTGCAGATACAGAAAGATATTGAATGTCTCCAGGGGAAAAGAGAGAGAAACCAGATGAGCTCATCTTCCTCCGTTGTGTCTATGATATGTGTGTATGAGTTGTTTGGTAAGGGTTCCAAGAAGAAGATGGGTCCCTAGACAGGAAGAGAGAGAATAGATCCTGAGAGGGTATCAAGGATAGTTTGAGAGGACTTCAGATGCATTTTTAGTTAGCCACCTATTTGATGATAGACTGAGACAACAGTAGACTGCCTTCTCCTATTTGATGATAAGTACTGAGAAGGCCTTGCATACTCAGACATTAATTCATTTAGATAGACAACAAACGGTCATTAGAAATCTTCTTCAGATAGCCTCACCATAGGTAATATCCTATGACATTTTATTCTTTTCTTTGTTACTGGGTAGATTTTTCATGTAAAGATTGTAACTCTGAAAACCTTAACCAATCAGGTTGGAAGAGAGGGGGCTAGGGAGGAGGGACTCACACTAGGCCACATCATCTTGCTTGACTGTCACCTCAGGGCAACTCCTTGATTTTCACTACCTTTGTGAGACTTGGAGTATGTCCTTTTCTCAAGAAAAGGCAAAATAAACTTTCTTTTTTAAAAAAATTTTTAAAATTTATTTATTTATTCTTATTTTGTACAAATGTTGTTTTTTATATATCACTAAAATATTCTTGTTTAATAATAAATATAATACCCCCCTCCCCCCATAAAACATAGACCCGCATGAGCAATAAAGGAAAGAGAAAAAATTAAAATTAAAAATAATAATAATAACAATAATAATAATAATAATAATAGGTGCAGCCAGGTGGCGCAGTGGATGGAGCACTGGCCCTGGAGCCAGGAATAACCGAGTCCAAATCCTGCCCCAGACACCCAATAATAACCCAAGTGTGTGATCCTGGGCAAGCCACCCCAACTCTATTGCCCTGCAAAAAACAAACAAAAAAATACCCAAAATAAAATAAAATAATAATAATCATAGTAGGGGCGGCCAGGTGGTGCAGCGGACAGAGCACTGACCCTGGATCCAGGAGCACCCGGGTCCAAATCTGGCCTCAGCCACCCAACAGTCACCCAACTGTGCAGCCCCAGGCAAGCCACCCAGCCCCATTTGCCCTGCAACCACCCCCCATGCCAAATAATAATAATTATAATAAAAAATGTGCTTCAGTCTGTGTTCCAACACCTCCAGCTCTGTCATGGGTGGATCACATTCTTTATGATAAGTCCATCACAAAAGCTACTTCCATATTTTTCCCACTGTTGCTATTGCTGATCGCAATTCCCTCCATTCATACTTCCGCACTACCATACACTATATCTTCTCTCTCTTTTCACTCTGTCCCTCTTCTTAAATGTGCTGTAGGGTAGCTGAGTGGCTCAGCAGACAGATCCCCAGCACTGGGGCCAAGAGGCTCTGAGCCCACATACTACCCCTTAGGCCCAGCATCCACCTAGCCCTATGGTCCCAGACAGGCCATCCAATCCCAGCCCCTTGCAAGAAGTAAAAAAGAAAATGTGTTATATCTGACCACTCTCCCACTATGGTCCATCCTCTCCTCCTTCATTCACATTCCCACCCCTTCCCCTTGTCCCCCTCTCTCCTTCTTACTTGTCTATACCCCATTGAGTATATATGCTGTTTCCTCTCCTAGCCACCTCTGATGATAACGAAGTTTCCCTCATTCCCCCTTGCTGTCCCCCCTTCCATATCATTGAATTAGCTCATTGTAATAAAAAATCTCATTATATGAAATATTTTAGCCTATTCCACCTCTCCTTTTTCTTTCTCCCATTACATTTCCCTTTTAGCCCTTGACTCCATTTTTACACTACATTATATCTTCACATTCAGCTCTCTCCTGCGCTTCATCTATAAAAGCTCCTTCTACCTGCTCTATTAAATGAGAAGGTTCATATGAGTATTATCAGTACCATTTTTCTATGCAGGAATAAATGTAGTTCATCATCATTAAGTTGCTTATATTTTACCCTTCTCCTCCACTCTCTATGCTTCATCTGAATCCTGTATTTAAAGATAAAACCTTCTGTTCAGCTCTGGCCATTCCAACAGGGACATTTGAAATTTCCCTGGTTCATTGAAAGTCCATCTTTTTCCCTGGAAGAGGACGTTCAGTTTTTCTGGGTAGTTCCTTCTTGGTTGCATTCCAAGCTCTTTTGCCTTCTAGAATATTATATTCCAAGCCCTACGACCTTTTAATGTAGTTGCTGCTAAGTCCTGTGTGATCCTGACTGCAGTTCCACAATATTTGAATTGTGTCCTTCTGGCTGCTTTTAATATTTTCTCTTTTACTTGGGAGTTCTGGAACTTGGCCATAATATTCTTGGAGGTTGTTTTGTTTTGGATCTCTTTCTTGGGGAGATCAGTGGATTCTCTCCATTTCTATTTTGCCCTCTGCTTCTAGGATATCAGGACAATTTTCCTGTAGTAATTCTTTGAAAATGATGTCAATGCTCTTTTCCTGATCATGCCTTTCAGGTATTCCAAAAAATTTTAAATTATCTTTTCTGAATCTGTTTTCCATTTCAGTTGTTTTTTCAATCAGATGTTTCACATTTTCTTCTAATTTTTCATTCTTTTGGTTTTCAAGTATTGTGTCCTGACTTCTCATAAAATCAGCAGCCTCCTTCAGTTCCATTCTACGTCTGAAGGATTTGTTTTCCTCACAGAGCTTTCTTATCTCTTTTTCCATCTGTCCAATTCTGCTTTTTAAAGCATTCTTCTCCTCAATTACTTTTTGAACTGTTTTATCCACTTGGCCTATGCTTGTTTTTAACATATTTTCTTCAGCATTTTTTTTTGTATCTCCTTGACTAAGCTGCTGCCTTTGTTTTCATAGTTTTTCCTGCATCTCTCATTTCTTTTCCCAATTTTTCTTCTATCTCCCTCACTTGATTTTCAAGTTCTTTTTTGACCTCTGCCATAGACTGAGCCCAATTTCTGTTTTTGTTGGAGTCTTTAGATGCAGGATCTTGGACTTCCTCATCTTCTGACTCAGTGTTTTGATCCTTCTTGGGATCACAGACAAAGTATTTCTCAGTTCTGTTCCTATTTTTTCTCTGCTTACTAATTTCTCCAGCCTATGCCTGGTTTTGGGGTACTTCCTGAGCTTTTGAGTATTATTGGGACACCCCCCCACACAAGGATTTCCTTGTGTGAGGCTCTGTCTTCCCTCCTGGTCTGTGAATGATTACAAGCACACCCCTCTGCCACGGGGCTGAGGGTGGGGGGAGCCCTGCTGTTCTATGAGGCCTTAGGCTGTGATCAGGATCTGAATGTGGTCAGAGCCCCAGAGTCCTGTTAGAGGGATAGAGGACAGACCTTGGCAGTCTCTCTGCACTCCCCTACCAAGGCTCAGCACTCACACCTGGGGGCTCCTGCTTACAGGCTCAACCTGCTTCCAGTTCCGAGATCTGGCCTGCAGGGCCATGCTGCTCACTGAGTGCCCTGAAGGCTGGGCTTCACGTGCTCGCTCTGGCAGAGGTCCCCCGCTGATCTCCCAAGTTGTGCCTGATGCTCCTAAGGGTGTAGGTCCAGAAACTGCCCCCACTGTCATGAGCCATGGCTCCCAGAACCCTGGGGCTGCCTCTGGAGGCTGGAGTTCCTTCACTTTGGCGGGCCACCCCTCTAACCCTGTGGAGTGGAGCCTTTCCATTCTTTTCTAGGTTACCTTGGGCTGGAGAACTGCCTCACTGGATCCATCTATGGATTCTGTCCCTCAAAATTTCAGTTAGATCCTTATTTTATAAGTTTGAAAATATCAGAGAGAGAGAGAGAGAGAGAGAGAGAGAGAGAGAGAGAGAACCTAAGAGACAATCCTGTCACCATCTTGGCTCCACCAGCTTTCTTCTTTTTGCTCAGAGGAGTCTCTATATTTTTTTAAAGTGGATTTTTATCCCACACAGTCTTCCTCTAGTCACCCTTCACATGGTACTCGTTTATAAGTAGGGAGGGGAACAAAAATTCAAAGTGACTTTTGTCTGTGGTTCCTCTACTCCTTTTATCCAGTCCTCTCATATCCTAAAATTTGGTTAACTTGTCTGTTTAAAAATGGGATACAAACTCGGCCTTTTGGAAACTCCATTTTTTCCCAGTTAGCTCTCAACTCACCATTCTATCCTACTAACTGCAGGACCAATATGTGCTATCCCTTCCATCATGAATCTCCTGCTGTTTTTAACTTCACTCCTATTTCAGAGGATATAAGACCATGTTTAGTGTTGTTGCATCATTTTTGTCATGTCTGAATTTTCATGACACCATTTGGGCATTTTCCTGCCAAGGGTATTGGAGTGGTTTACCATTTTCTTCTTCAATTCATTTTATAGTTGAGGGACTAAGGCAAACATGGTTAAGTGACTTGCCCAGGGTCACACAGCTAGTGTCTGAGAGCCGATTTTAACTCATCAAGATGAGTCTGCCTGTCTCCAAGTCCAGAGCTCTATCCAACATGCAACCTAGCTGCCTCTTAGGTTCTCATGTAGTTTCCCCATGATTCCTTATTATCTGGCTCAAAGGATAGGCAGAGATAGTAAATCATATTTTACCCATACTCATATTTTTCCAATTAACTAAATTACATCATACTTACATGAAGAATTTACATAATTTACATAAAGCCTTAGTATATTCTCAACAGTAGTCATCAATTTCCTTATAGTAAATGCTATAATCATTCTATTACTTGAATGTCATCCCTTTCATTACGTAATACTTGAATGGTGGTACATGGCAGTATCCTTTCTCATTGCCCCCAGGGCACTATATTTTGGCCTATCCACCAGAGCTGCAAAATATCTACCTTGGGACTTGCTGCTTCTGAATGCTCTGTCCTATCTTCAGATCATCAGATAGGGCTTTGTGTTGATGGCTGCCTAACAATGAATCAATCACCATAGGAAGAAGGGAGCCAAAGGAATGGTGGAATGTACCAAGATGAAAAGGTCTCAGACCCTGAGAGAAATTTCAATGAGAAGATAGTTGAAGCACAGAGGAGTAGACCAGAGAGTCACAAGAAGAGTCTGGAGGAGCCTAAACAGATAACAGGTGGGAAATAACAGAAAGATATAACTGTAACTAGTAAATTTAGTATACAGAGCAATTCAGTTGGACTGATAGCTACTTGAGACTGCTGGAGTGAGGCCTTACCTTCAGGAGTGGTATAGTGGAGAACATTGACTTTTCAATTAGAGGATCTTTGTTCATTTTCCACTAGCTATGTCACATCAGACAAGTCATGTAAACTTTCTGGAGCTCAGTTCCCCCATCTGTAAAATAGAAGGGTTGGAGTAGATAAATTCTAAGATCTATTCTAGTTTTATATCTGTGATTCACTCCTGGGAATGCTAATACCAGTGGGGAGAAGAGAGGGACACATCATAGAGTGTGATGTAGGTGTCACCTAGAATGTGAGCCCATTGGAAATGGAAAGAAGGAAGATGATTGTTTTTACATTTTCATTATTCTTGCTAACTAGTTACTTTGTTTACTTGTTTTAATGTTGCCACAGAATCATTTCAGCACCATGGAGCAGGTATTCCAGTAGTCTTTTCATATTTTAGCTCTGAGGAAACTAGGTGGTACAGTGCACTGGACCTCATCTTGCTTAGGTTTAAAATTTTGTCAGATTTGAAAATCTGGCCACAGACACTAGCTATGTGTCCCAGGACAATTAACTTTATCCAGTTTGCCTCAGTTTCCTCATTTGTAAAATAAGGAGTTGGAGTTCGAGCTGGAGAAGGACATGGCAAAACACTCCAATATCTTTGCCAAGAAAATCTTAAATGGAGTCATGGAGAGTTGGACACAACTAGAAAATAATTGAGTCCTGGTAGAATAGACCCAGAAAAAGTTTACTAAGTAGAGAATAATTTTTCCAAGGGCCTGATGTATCATCTGTCCCCTATTTCTTTAAGTCCCATGAATTTCAACTTCTAGAATACAATTACTTTCTTCTAGGTATAACCAACTTTTGCATCTTATATAGTCACAGCAAAAGACCCTCTCCTCCCCCAGTGCTTCATGTAGATTCCTTTGGCACCATTTTCCAAACTATTTTGTTTAACTCTTCAACTTTGAGCTTTCTTAATTCTTTGAAAGGAAGGGAACATGGGAGCGGCTAGGTGGCATAGTGGATAAAGCACTGGCCTTGGAGTCAGTTCAAATCCGGTCTCAGACACTTAATAATTACCTAGCTGTGTGGCCTTGGGCAAGCCAGTTAACCCTGTTTGCCTTGCAAAAAAACTAAAAAAAAAAAAGGAAGGGAAGGGAAGGGAAGGGAACAAGGGAACTGAGCACCACCTGGAAATGTTGCTGCCATGGCTTGAATATGATTGATGAAATTTTCCCCACTATCATATTCTTCAATTCTGGTCTTAAATTGTCCACATTTAAGTGATTCATTCATTGATCCATTTGGGTGACTTTCCCAGTCCATAGTTATTCTTCATTTTGTTGATTCACCTCCCCTTTTCTGATTAATTGTGTCTGGTGGAAGAGCACACAATTGTTCAGATTATCTAAATCCTTGAAAAGTTGTACATGGTTCTTATACTCTCTGATCAGTTCACCTGTAACCATTTCCATCTACTGCTTCTGTACAAGGTTGGAAACCTCACTTTCCTCCTAAGTTGCTGCTAGAATCATGTCATGAGTATCTTTTGCCTTGCTTACACCCCTGAAATGGCTCTTCATAGTTCTTAGGCATTCAAACATAGGAACATAGTACAGGATGTAGAACCCGGAAGACGGCCCCTGAGACTGTCTCATCAGATAAACACTCTTATGTTTCTGGATCTGTTACTTCCCTCTCTTATAGCATGTCAATGACATAATCTAATTAAATTTTCCTCCTCACATAATGGTTCGAATCCTGCAATAACGAAAAATCCTCATCTTTAAAGCATTGCTAAAATGTCTTTGGTGTTGTGCTACTTGTCTCAAACCTGAGTGCATGATATCACCTAAGCAACTTCTTCTTCAGTTATCTCCTTAGAGATCTTAAAAAGCTTTAAGGCCTCAGGTGATTGACAGAGGTCAATAGATGCACCATTCTCCTCTGGAATCTTACCCCAAACTTTACACTTCCTTTTCATTGGTTTTTAAATTAGAGTATATATACATACATACATACATACATACATATATATATATATATATATGTGTGTGTGTGTGTGTGTGTGTGTGTGTGTGTGTGTGTGTGTGTATTTTCTAATCTGCTACTTCCATAGATAGTCTTTCCATGAATTCTAGATCTATCAGGGATACTGGAGACTATTTAGTTGAAATTTTTGATTTTATAGGTGAGAGAGGTTATGTCCAAGGTCACCTAGCTAGTAACTGCCAGCTCCTGTAACTATAGCCAACAAACATCTATCAAGCACTTATTTTTGCAGTCTCTTTCCTCCACATTTAATGTTTTTTTCTGCTGCAATATGCTGCCTTTGTGAACATTTACCTTTATTCTTGTGCATCCATCCTTAAGTAACTGCACAGCTGTTTTGGACTCTGAGGTAGACCATGGCAGTGGTGCTGTTAGAGATTCCAGCACAGAATTAAGATGCATAACTTAGCCATCACTTCACATTCATTTGTCTCCTGCAATGACTGGCCAACTCACAAAGGTAGATCATGAAGTCCCTTAAAGCTTCAAAAGTCTGGAAGGCTATGACTTTTCAGACTTATAGAACTTCAGGTCACTCCTCCAAAAACTGGGGGATATGGGTACATCATTGCAAGGCATAGGCAAGGTGATAGAAGCTACCCTCAACATGTATCTTTAAACAAAGTGTGCTAACCTAATGTTAGTGGCTGAGTAATTATTACTTGTAGCCTACAACAGATGCTTACCTCCCATATAATATTTACTGTTGTACAATAATCACCCTCCTGCCTTAATGCTTAGTGGGAGTACAAAATGCTATTGCAAAATGACCAAGTCTTGTGATTTAAATAAATTTTGGGTAAGCCTTTTAAATGTTTTCTATTTATAAGAAGGTCCCAGGCATACTTTGGGAAACTTCTTGTTTTTCTGTTTTTAATGACTCCATTTAGAAAAATCTGGGAAATTCCTATTACAGTATGACAACTAAATACCTTTATATAAGTAACAGGTTCACAAGGCTCATTGATGAAAACAGGACACATTTTAGAATAGAACCCTTAAAAATAAGGGTATTGGCTAGTGAATCTAGGTTGAAGAGCCACTTCTCTGAGGTATGAGAATTTGTGTAAAGCCCACCATTTGTTTGATCTTAGGAAAGTCAGGAAAGTCATTTAACTTCCTTGGGCCTCAATTTTCTCAACTA
Organism: Macrotis lagotis; assembly: GCF_037893015.1. NCBI lineage: Eukaryota > Metazoa > Chordata > Mammalia > Peramelemorphia > Peramelidae > Macrotis > Macrotis lagotis. The sequence continues at coordinate 374,879,520 of NC_133658.1, forward strand.
TGAAATGGGAATATTGAATAAGGAGGCCTTTAGGGACCCTTTTAATTATAATTCTATGATTTTAGCATTTCATGGTCCTTTCTGAGAGGTCAGTATAATCTTATAACCTCAGCTACTCACAGCATACCACTTATGCATTTCTGGTTCAACAATACATGCTTCCTATTGAGGAATTTATGGCTTCCCTTCCAGATATGCTGTTTCCTTTTCAAGACAGTCTGCTTTTTTTTCCTCCTCAATTTTTTGCAGAGGAAATTGGGATATAGTGTCTTCTCTATACTGCTTGACCTGGTTTCAGAAATCTTGATATTTTATGGTAGAACTCATTTTACTTCCCCATTGCTGTTCACTGCCAATGTCTCAGCTCAAATGCCCACTAAAATATCCTTTTCCTCAGAAGGACAGTGGGGGAAGTTCCAGAATTCACTTGATCCAGGACTTAGGGATATTGCTGCTTTATTGTTCCCATCTCTGACAATGCCCCTAAGAATCCTACTCTGATATCTTACAGTGAACTAAATACTGCTTGACTTTTCATCTCAGATGCTGAAGGTTTTGTAGCTTTCAAGAACATTTTCTTTACAGAACCTCTGTTAACCCTTCTTCTTCCAAGGATCACAACCTGAAGATAATAATACCCAGGACCAATACTTTATGTTTTCTGCTACATTCTGTTTGGATTCTAGTTTTCTTATCTTTCCTGTCACTGTGAGTCAAACATACTTTTGACCTTTGTTTTTACTTCCCCATTCCCTTGAGGGTTCATAGCCTTCCCCATAAAACACCAAAGACACATTACTTTGTGCTCTTGGCCCCTCTAATTCTTTTGCAAAGTTCCCTTCCAACACAAGCAATGTATTAGAGTATGTCTTGACTCTCCTTCCAATTAGGTCTTAGTTCATTGCCCTGTCCTATTTTCCTGGTATTTTCCTATTGTCTTTTTTAAAGATCATTTAGATCTTAGTTTATTGCTTTGCCCCATTAATTGTGTGGTATCTTTCCTATCATCCATCATCTCTTTTTGGTTTATGCCTCTCAGGGAGAGGTCATACATAATCTCATGCAGGTTCCTAAATCTCAGGATATCTGCAGTACAGAGGAGCATATTAGAAATGCCAAGCACAGTCAATCCTCCCTTCAGTGGTCCTGCTATCCTTGTCAAAAAGGTCCCTATACTTAATAAAAATATATGATTAGACTCCAGGGACTTGTGAGTAATGGCATGATAGAGTAGACTTTTCTCAAATCCCTTCCACCTCTCAAACCTCTTGAAAACTGAAATTATACAACAAAGATGATGCAAATTCAACTGTTTCCATGGTCCAGGACACACAGAATCTAAAAGAAGGTTAAAAAACCCAGGAACTAATGATGACCCTGAGTTCACTCAACACCTTCCCCCATACCCCATACACCTTTCACACTACTAGGAGCAAAGCTTTACTAGCAGACTGAAATATAATCAAATCAATCTCTGCATCCCAATCTTCTGTCCTCCTTTCCCAGTGCATTTTTCCCAATTCTATGCAAAGATAGTTTTCAACATTCACCCTTTTGCCAGTTTTTGAGTTCCATATTTTTCTATCACCCTCCCTTTCCTCTTCTCTCCAAATTTGGTTTGGTCATAACTCTTCAGGAAAAAAAGCCTTCCTGGGACCACAACCCAAAAGCACCAATGCTGCAACACTCTGAATTGCCAGTGACAGGACAGAGAAGTAAGGAATAGAAAAGGAAGTAGACAAATCACCAGGACATTTGGGGAACTATGCATCATTTCACCAAGCCTGAGGGAAGAGCACAGCAAAGAGGTGGGGCCAGTTCTGACTGTCCCGCAGTCTGTTAGAGATGAGAGCTAGTCTGGTAAATTATGAATTGCCCAATGTGGGAGGAGACTGAGATATTTTGAGATCCAACCTCTAAGAAAACTATAATCAGGATTAGGAAAGGAACTCAGAAGTGAGTGATAAGGAAAGTAAGGAGGGAAGAGGAAAACTGAAAGTAGCAAAGAATCCAGGAAGGAGAGACTTTGAACATAAATGGATAAATCAACAACAACAAAAATTACTTCCAGATCTAGGAAATGACTCAGGAATCTGAATAAATACTCCAATCTGAAGGAAAATGATCAAACACTTGACAAGACAGAGGACCCTGTGGAATTTAAGGAGATGGAACTATATCATGAGGCTGCTGAATGACTTAAATGAAAAATGAAAATTATGAGAGCAGAATTGTATCCTGCCTAGCATAAATCATAAACCAAATGGAAAACCTTGAATCTGCAATGTTAAACTTCACCAAAGAATAAAAAGAAAGAGAACAATATATTGGGATGTGATTGTGAAATACATCCTAGAAGAAGCATATTCTACACCTACTAGAAAAAGAAGGAAATAGAATTATGTGTTCCAAAGAGTAACAGACTAAGAATGCATCTGGGTTGACCTATTTTTACAAATATGAGCTTGCCCATACAGGACAAAAAGATGGACAATCAATAATAAAAAATGTTTGAAATATTTTTAGAAATTGAGTATTTACTTCTCAAACACCCCTAACATAAATTCAGGAGAAGTGAAAAAATGTAGACAACAATAGAAACAGAATGACAACAGAGAGACAAATTAAGAGATTTCTTTCTTAAATGTACAAGGGGGCTAATAAATGCAGAAATCTGATAAAGGTAAACATGAATTAAAAGGGTATTATAGACAGAACCCAGCAACATCCTGCCTGAATAGTGCTTTTGTGGAAAGGTACATGAAAAATGTGACTATGTATTTGTGTATGTGTGTGTGTGTGTGTGTGTGTGTGTGTGTGTGTGTGTTTGTGTGTAGAAAAGATACAGGCTATAGAGAGGAATAACAAATGTGCCAGTGTCAAATCAAAATCAAACAACTAAGGAACAGAGGGAATGGGAAGACCAACAAATGGGGAACTGGGTAGCACTCCCCCAAGGCTGAGGGAAGAACACAGCATATAGCTGGGGACAGTTGATTTTAGAATATACAAAAAAAGCTTCCTTGCAGCTTTTCTTTCTCACCTGCCTTAATGTACTGTGATACCCTGAAGGTCCTACTCTCCCAACAATTTTTTTTTATTCTTGTTTTTTTGAAATGGTCATTCTGGGTTTCATTGCCTCATCTCTCTTTTACCTAAGCATGATGACTGAAGTCAAACTGAAAGATCTACTTTTAAAAATCAGGGTCTCCACTGCATCCAGGACCATCCTCGGACATCCTGATCCATTTCTGGTCATTGGACCCAGAAGGAGAAAGTGTTGCTGGTGATTTTGCACAGTATCCTCTCACCTAAATCCAACTCAATTGCATATTATAGCATCATATCTGTGATGTCATTTTCTTCGAGAATGAAAGTCAAACAATATCTGGGGACAGTTCTGTCCACCTAAAAGTCAGTCAGGGAAGAGGCCTAGACTAGTGAGCCATGAGTTACTCAGAGACCTCTGTGGACTTAGAAAGAGAAGAACCAATAAGGGAATGGATGAAGAGGAGGAGGGAAATGTTAAAAATGGGAGGAAGAAGGCCTTACTTTGAAAATATAAAGGAGTTCCACTGATAAATACTTTTTAAATTTTATTTTTTCCAATTATATGCAAAGATAGTTTTCAATATTCACTCTTTTGAAAGCTTTTGAGTTCCATATTTTTCTATCACCATCCCTTCGCTCCTCTCTTCTCATGGCAGCAAGCAATCTGATATAGGTTATACTTGTAAAATTGTGTTTAACATAAGTCCATACTGATAAATGCTTCTATGGGTGAAGGAGAAAAGGACCTTATACTAGAAGAGACCTAAGGTATATGGTGTCTGTTAAATCTGTTTGTTCTGGAAGTGGGGGAGTCAGAACCCCTGGGGCAGTTGGTACTTTGGACAGAACATGGAGACAAGAAAGAGATTTCCAGGAAAATGTAGGTGGAGGGAGACAGGAGGGACATATGAGAGAGGGTAAGGTCAATGACACCTGTGATAATAGGCATTGTTCTGAGAGTAAGGTACAATGGAAAAGGGGAACACATGAGGTAAGTTTTTCAAGACATTGGCAGAAAATGCCTTATCTTAGAAGTTTTGATTGCATGAAGAATATAGCAGTCTCTTCTGCTGTCATACATGTACTCTTAGGCAACTTTTTAAAACTTTTTAAAAACTTTTTAAAAAAGACCCATCTCATTACAGTTAAAAACTTGCTGTGACGGGTAATTTTCAGAAATCACAAGCTTTTCAAATTCACTGATGAAGGCCTCTACTGCCTTAGCTGTTTTGTCATTCCATACAACAGTATGTGTGCCACTTCTCATTTTGAACTTATCAAACCAGCCTCAACTAACCTTGAAACTTGCTACCTCCAACCTACTTGTGTCCTGCATTTTTGAAACAAGATCAGCATGCAATGCCCTTGCTTTCTCACAGATAATTTTTTGTGTTACAGTATTACCTGCTAACTGCTTCTTGTTCTTCATGAGAAGCAACTTTTCAATATCTTCTAGAATATATGACTTGCTTTGATAATCTCATGACCCTTTTCACTGCATCTACTGTCTTTATTTTGTAATTCTTCAAAATGGTGCAGATTGTAGATGCAGACTAGTTATAAAGCCATGGAAGGTTGATCAAACACATACCATGTACATTCTTCTCAATGATTTCTTTTTCTCATTTTCAATGTAATAGTCTCCTCCTTTATACTTCCCTTTTCAGTCCTCTTCATTGGGGCCATTGTTACAAACATTATTGTAGATCACAGTCACTACCATACACTTTTATGCAAAGTAAGCATATAAGCAAACACATATGAACACACTCGTAATGGTATTGTTAAGAGCAAATGATGCTGCCTTCATGAAGAGTCAATGCCAAATGAGGCCAGTTAGGTAGCATATCAGTCAGTCTTTGTTTGACATATTGAACAAAATTGTCTTGGTTAACCATCATTTGTTTGCAAGCCATTGAAATATAAACATGATGTTCGAACTGTGAATTTTTATTTGTCCTAAAAGAAAAATTTTATAAAAAATTAAACCAGGTTACTCTTGAACCAAGGTACTACTGTATTTGTAAAGCACTTTGTAAAACATAAAGAGCTATATAAAAACTAGCTATTATAATTATCATTACCATTATTGTTATGGTTGTTTTTCCCTCTAAGTTAAAATGTAAACTGCTTTGTTTGACTTTTAAAGCCTTCACAATATATCTTTTCAGATGCATTATACATCATTCTTCTCATACATTTTTCAGTTCAGCAGAACTGGTCTCTTTTTTCCTCTTCACACAGGTTATTCCATCTCCATTCTTTCCCTTGACTCCCTCTTAACTTCTTCATGTTCCACTTCCTTCAAGACACAACACAATCAATTACTAAGGATTCACTGTGTTATTGTCCTTTGGAAACAAAGAAAACCATGATATCAAAGGGATGATGACATGTGGATTACAGTGAGGAGAATGTCAAGCAACTTCAAGTGCCAGGAAAATTTCCTCCATTATTTATTTACCTAAAATGTATGTTATCTTCACGAGATCTTAAGAACACAGATTTTGAGTTTAGGAGAGACCTTGGCTATTTGTATATAATGATTACAATGAATGAAAAAATTCTGAATGCTGTGAATAAGTTCATTTACCTTGACATCCAACTTTCCAGGGATGTCCACATAGATGATGATGCATTTTCAGAGTGAGCTCAATGTTTGGGAGGATCTAAAGGAAAATGTGGGAGGGAAAAGGTATCAGATTATCTACAAAAATGAAAGTCTACAGAGCCATTGTGCTGACTTCATGGTTATATGTCTGTGAAACTTGGACAGTCTGTGGCATCATCCCTAAAACTGAATCAATTCCATTTGAATTATATTGAAAAAATCCTGAAGATCACCTGGTGGGAAAAGATGCCAGACACTGAGGTCCTTTCTCAAGCAGAACTGCTAAGCAATCAAACTCTATTGTAGAGAATATAATATCAAGTCCATGTAGACTGAATGCCAACCACAACCTTATTATAGGATATATGTAAAAGACTGTTTTGGAGAGAACTAGTAGTACAAGGCAAGCAGTCACACAAAGGTCAGAAGAAGTACAAGGACACTCTCAAGGTCTCTGAAGAAATTTAGTATCAATTGTGAGACATGGGAGATGTTGGCACAGGACAGGAAGGCTATAGTACTCCATGTGGAAAGCAGAATCACAAAGGTAATGTAACCACATGAATCCAGAAACATCTTCATTTCAAATGTTCTAATGGATTAATTGTGCCCAACCTGTGATAGAGCCTTTCAAGCTCATATTGACCTGATCTGCCATAGTCAAACATAACCTACTCTAACCCCAACATTGTGATGTCATTGATCCTCTTCAAAAACAAAGAATGAATAATATGTAATGTTTTACTCTGGGTGTATTTTTAGAGTTACAGGTTATCTCCTCTTAAGAACTTTGGAACTGATTCTACAGGAATTGTGCAGAATTCATTCATATTGGAAGCCAGGTCTTCTGCCTCCAAAGCCAGAGCTCTTTCCATTGTACTTCTGCAATGTATTGGGTTTCTTTCAACTCCAATTAATTCATTAGAATTTACAGAGGCTCAAAATCCCTGCTATTCTCTTCTCTGTAAAAGAGTATAAGCCACAGAATTTCTCCTTTAGGTTGTGCTATGCCTCAGAAAGAAGTGTAACATAGTGATAAAAGCTGATATTTATACAGAACCTTAAGTTATACAAAACACTTTATGTTTATTGTCTCATTTGACCACCAAAAAAATCCTCAGCTGTTTCGGCAACTGTTACCTGAATTTAACAAAAGAAGAAGTTGAGTTATGAAATGTCTTACTCATTATCACACAACTAGCAAGCATCAGAAGCAGAATTTCCCTCACTCTAAAATCTAGGGCTCTAGTGTACCATCAATTTAAGCTAATTTAAGGAGCATTGACTAATTCATTGCTAAATGGCAGGTACCTTGCTGAATGGTAGGATGACAAGGATATAACCAAGTGGTTGTGGTTCTCTTGGAGCTTACATCCTACTGGTACAAAGATATGGATTAAAATTGGTTTCAAAGATAAGACCTAAATATTGGTGTAAAATGGAAGGTATAAGTTAATCAATTAATAAATAAATGGAAGGCACTAAAATAAAGAGTCCTTGTCTTCAAGGAAAATATATTTTATATTATACATTCACACATGTGTATAAATAGTTATATATTTATCTATATCTATATTTATATATATATATATATATATTAGTATATAAAAAGTATTTTCAAAATAAGCTCAAGATAATGAGTGGGTGGAGGAACACTAACAGCTGAGAAAATTAGGAACTACCTTAAACTGACCCAAGATGACAGACCCTAGTAGATGAGCACAAGATTCCAAATTTGTCTTTCTTCTATTTAATAACCTCTACAATGAGATGAGAGTTATAGATGATATGCTTATCAGATTTAAGGATGACATGAAGCTAGTAAGGATAAATAATGTGTTTGAAGAGAACTCTTCTGCAATTGATTTTTCACATAAACCTACATGATAATATTGTCATTGTCAAGATGGTTTTCCTAAAAAAGGGGACCTGAGAAAGAGTAATTGAGTTATTTATACCAACTGACCATTAAAAACCAATCAGATAGCCATTCCCCAGTAGTCAAAAGATATGAACAAACAATTCTCAAAAACTGCAAAGTGTTTGCAATCAATTGAAAAAATATTCATCATGAGTAATGAAAGAAATGCAATTAAAATAACCCCAGAGTTTTTACCTTATATCCTGAAAATTGAGAAAATAGATAGAAAGATAGGTAGATAGAATATGTATATACACATATATTCACAAATATATACATATACCTATATATAATATTAATGATGGCAACAATGTTGGAATAGTTGTACAAAGATAGGCACATTAATACACTGTTGGTGGAGTGGCAAAATTGCATAATCATTTTGGAAAGCAATTTGGAATTATATAAATAAAGTGACTAAAGAGACTCCATTTCTGGGTTTATGCTTCAAGGAATCTACAATAAAGGGGGAAAAATCCCTATATACATATGTATGCATGTACATATACTTATATACATATTTTCAACCCTCTTTGTGATAGCCAAGAATTTGAAATTAAATAGAAATCCATCAATTGAGGAATGGCTAAATAAATTGTGGTACAGAAGTATAAAGGAATATTACTGTGTTATAAGAAATGATGCAAGAAATGAATACAGAGAAGCATGCAAAGATCTATAAGAACTGGTGCAAAAGGAAGTAAACAGAGCCAAGAAAAGAATATATACAATAGCTACAAAAATGCAATTGTGAAGAATAATGAAATGGCAAAAAATCAAAAGAAATAACAAAATTATAAAGATCAAGTGGGATTTGAATGAAGAAATATGAGAAAATTGCCTGAATATACCCCTTTGTGAAGGTGGGAGGTCTATAGATGTTATATATTGAACACAGTTTTGGACATCTTCAGTTTTGATCAGTTATTCTGACTTTTTTTTTTAGTCTTGAGAATAGTACTATTGGTTATACACGATGTCTCTTAAGAGCATAAGGGGAAAGGATATCATGGTATTGTATGAAACAGAAAATGTCAATAAAAATTTGCTCTATGCACTTAGGAAAGAACTTGAGTAGATTCCTAATGAGATATCAATGAACCTCAAAATTTTATCTTTTCCAGAGGTTGTTCACATTTTACAAAGAACAAAAGTTCTATATGGCTTAAGCTAAGATAAAACTAAACAATAAAGCTCTAATTTAGACATTTCTGCCATCAAGAAACTATCTTTTAATTTACATAGATCAGATGCAATGGGAAATGTACTTTATACAAAGTAACAACAATATTTCAGGATGATCCCCTGTGAATGATCTACCTTTTCTCAACAGTACTCTGATTCATGAGAACTCTGAAGGACCCATGATAAAAAATATTGTCCATCCCAAAGACTGTGCTGATGGTAATTGACTACAGACTGAAGCATGCCCTTTTTTCCACTTTATTTTCTTTAGATTTTCCTTTTTTTGGGGGGTGGAGGGTTATGTTTACTTTTACAATATGACTAATGATGACTCCTTTATCATATTGCTAATTATGCACTGCCATATCTCATCCTTAAATTACTCCCATTTTAAATTACATCCCATCATCTGTGCCCTTCCGTCCTATAGATATACTACTCAACAATATGGAGAAAATCACCTTGATGCTCTGATTTGGTCTGCCACAAAATTATATTATGTAACCCCAACTGTACCTTCATTGCTGCTAGTCAATAATTCTATGCCTTCCTTATCAACTTAATAGCGTACTTTCCATAGGAATTTTTCTATAGCTTTTTATCTCTCATCAAAACTCGCATGACTCCCTCTCCCCCCACATTTTCAGCTGAAATTTTTGACTAATATTTTACCCCCTCCAAAAAATAGAAGTCATTCACTATTGAGTTCCCTCTTTTCCCTTCTCCCACATCAATCATGTCTTCTGCCACTATTTTTTCCTTCACTCCTGTCCCATAAGATGAAGGCCTTACTCATTACCAAGTTTCACCCCTCTATCTGTTTAAGTAATCTCATTCATTCCTATTTCTGTAAATGAGAGAATATTTTGCTTCATCTGAGGGGATTTTCTGTGCTTCCTGTAGCACAGGGATTCTTAAGTTCTTTTGTGTCAGGGCCCCCTTTGGCAGTCTGGTGACACTCAAGAATCCCTTCTCAGAATAAAATTTTTAACTGCCTAAAACACATAGAGTTACAAAGTAAACCAATTATGCTGAAATGCATCTTGCTAGCTAGATCCCCCTAATAAAAACCCTTTGCTCCAAGTAGAGCATGACAGGAACTATTTAGCTGAGAGTTCCTGGCTAGAGGTGTGGATGATTTAGGGTAAAGAAAGCATTTCATTTCCTGTCACATATATGGGGGGAAGGGTGGATGGATGGCTTTTCTCCCCGCTCCAAATTGTACCAGAAAGGCAGTTGCCTAGTCATAAAACAAAGTAAAGTCTATGGGAACAAGACCATGCACTGAAGTATACATATGTCTTTTATTTCCCTAGAGCTATAGCCAGGGATTGTCTTTTATCTATTTTTGTAACCCTAGAGCTTGGTATAATGCCTGACCCCTAATAAGTGATTATTATATGTTTTATTGATTGATATATTCCTCAGTATTAATTGATAAGAGAAATATCTTCTCTCAACATATATTCATTATTGTTACGCTCACCTCCAATTTATACCATCCAATACCTGTCTTTCCACAGAAATCTGGGAGTGTCCCTGGAGGATCAAGTTATCTGGGAAGGCCACTAAGTTTGTAACACCCCAGACAAAGGCTCTGCAAGGAAGTCCAAAAAAGTACTTCCTACCACCCACTATTCACCTATTGAGTCACCTCACTTAAACTTAAAAAAAAATGAATGAGTGAGAGAATAAAATCCGGAACTGTGAACAAATGGAAAATATTGTTTCTTGTTGCCACACATAACTGGTTTATGTTTTCCCTGTGAATGTCCAATCTCAGAATGAAGGCAAATGTCGAACAATTATATGCATGAAGACCAACCCCTAACCATCTACCTACCAAGGAAGAAATTTGGAGAAAAGATAAATTTTCTCTGCTTGCATCAAGTGGATAGAATTTGATTCAAAAACATTCTTAAGCATTTAAAGCAAGCTAGGTGAACAGTGGCTAGTCATAAACATGGAGGCGGCAAGACCTAAGTTTAAGATCTGCCTCAGGAACTTATTAGCTGTGTACTTTTCTCATCTGTAAAATGAACAAACAGGACTGGATTCAATAACCTCCCAGGGCCCTTTCAGCTTTAAATCTATGATTCACAGGAAATTTTCACAGCTTGATTTGGGGTCAAGACCAGCTTTCATTTTAAATTAACCTATTGTACCTAGTGGTATGCTGGAAAGTTTAAAGACCAAGACCAATTTTCCAGAAAAAGAAAATGTACCAACAACAAGCTTTTAAGTTCTCCATCACTAACAATCACTCCATCATTTTTTTTAGTTTTTTTGCAAGGCAAATGGGGTTAAGTGACTTGCCCAAGGCCATACAGCTAGGTGATTATTAAGTGTCTGAGGTCACATTTGAACTCAGGAAATCCTGACTCAAGAACTGATGCTCTATCCACTGCACAACCTTGCCACCCCAACAATCACTCCATCATTAAAAAAAAAAGTTTAGACAATAAATAAAACAAACAGGTCTTGATTTGTAACATTTGTCACTTTGCAAGATTTAAATCAGGGGCTGGGAACATCTTGCCCAGGGAAATCATTTAATCTGGTGCTGCCACAACAGCCACGGGGAGAACTCAGAATTCAATAAACCTAGGAATTTTTAGGGGTGAATTAAATGATTGATAAAATATAGCCAGTTAACTTTTAAGTTGATAATCTTGTATGACTGTGAATTATGTTATAAAAATACAAATGACCCCTGGAAGAGAAAAAAAAAAGGTTCCCCACCCCTGGTTTAAATGATCACACTGAGAATATAGGCAATTAGCTCTCCCATCAGTAAGATCTGGTGTCAGCATACCCCTTCCAGGCATGTTTTTCTCTCTAAGAAAAACTTACAGGTAGGTAAAGTTCATCTTTGGCATTATAACTAGGATGGAATGGCTGGAATTTTGCCCCAGTCACTGACATTGGAAAAACAGATCAGTAGGGAGGGGGAACTTCCTTTTCGTAATGGAAGGGAGACAACTGTTTTTGTACAGTTTTCAGACCTTGAACAACTCATGCTCCTGTCCGTCTTGGGGGAGAAGATGCTTCCTGGAAGTTTGTAGGAAGAGAAGGAGAGTAAAGATTGCTCCCTTTCCTGATATAACTGTGCCTCAGTACTGTTTTCTCTCCTGAACCTTTCTATGTCAAAGTCTCCTTAATAATGAACCTACGGGGCAGCTAGTTGGTGCAGTGTATAGAGCCCGGCCCTGGAGTCAGGAGTACCTGAGTTCAGATCTGGCCTCAGACCCTTAGTAATTACCTAGCTGTGTGGCCTTGGCCAAGCCACTTAACCCCATTGCCTTGCAAAAACCTAAAAAACAAACAAACAAACAAAAAAATAAAGAACGTACAAACTCCCTTGGCTAAAAGTTTCAGCTATAATGCCCCGCACTATTAACTTATTTCATCCTGCTATAACTAAATTTACTTTCCTGGATTCTACGAAATCCTAGTTTTTCTAGATACTTTAATAAGGTAATTTAACCTAAGGTTACTAAAGTTTATTTGCATTTTAAATGGTACCCTTTGGTGATAAAGCCCTGAGGGACTATTTTGTGGATTTCAAGAAAGTTGGTGGGAGTTTCTCACAGTATACCCAGTAGCTAATTACCTTCATGAAATTCTCTGATTATCTCTAGAAAAAAAAGTGTGCTTCTCTCTTTGATAGCAATTTGTCCACATTCCTTATGCACTCAGCATATTTCATCTTGCCTTTTAGTTATTTAGGAATATAACTTAATTTCCTCCAAGACAGTCAGGCAGTCAAGACCACACTTGAGATTGGGGAATAAGTTGTATTCATTTATCTCTATCATTCTGAGCATCTGAAATCATATCAGACACCTATTAGACATTTAATAAATGTTTGCTAAATAAATGACTTGATATTCTGTTCTCCACAGAATAAGTCAACTAGTATAATAATACAAATAAAAACTTTCTTTGGGATTCTGGGATATGAATCAAATGAGCTTGAATATAAATAGGCAAAGACAATTGGAAAGGTGAGGTAATTACTCTTGATCAATCAGAACATTTAGGGAAAGAAGTTTACTCAACACAAATAGTAATAATATTGAGTTCAACACTGGTACATAATAATATACTATTCAAAGCACTTTTACATCTAATTCATAGCTGGTATTTTATAAAATATATATATACATACAAATATATGTGTTTATGCATATATATGTATATATAATTTGTGTGTATACACATTTATGTATTTGTAGTTATAGAAAAAGTATATATATATATATATATGAACACATACATACTCACATACACGCATATATGTAAGTAAATGCTTACTGAGCTAGGTTGTTCATGGATTGAGTGTTAGACCTGTGTGTGGGACAAATGCCACTTAAATAAATTTCGGAGATCTCTCCAAGTATGAAGAGAAAGCTTTATTCATTTCTCGAGGAAGGGGCCACAATCAATTAGAGAGATTGGGGCAAAAGGAAAGGTCCAAAAATTACATTTAGCCTAACTGGATTCCCCCCCCCCCTACACTGACCCACCCTCCTTAATGAGTGTGGTTTTACAATCTAAACAGGAAAACTACCCTAGGGAAAAGAGCATAAAATTCAAAGGGAAACCAGATTATCTCTTTAGCCCTAGGAATTGAATGATTCTCCAGACATCAACAGATAAGGTGAGGTCAATTGACTCTTCACCAATATCCCAGAAGTTTGTTTTGTCAAGTGAGGAGGGACACAGAGTTAACCAAATTCGGTCTATAATATTTTACTGAAGAAATCTCAGACTTTATCCCACTTAATCCTTCCTCTTTTATTTTGATGAGATTTCTTCAAATTTCTGAGTTGGCCCATAAGTCTAAATAAAAACTCCCTGATCACCTCTTTAGTTCCCAGGGACCCTTTTAGATTAGCCCTGTAATCACCATGATAGCAGGTACATTTCCAAGGTTACTTCATCTCTTTCCACTGCAAGTTTTATATCAATGTCTTTAGAAAGGTCTTCCTGGCTCCAAAACTGATCAAGCTAAATTCCCGATTTTGTGTCATTGGATCAACCCCAAGAATAGCCAATATACCTAGTGATGTTTCTTAAATTATTTTTCTTGCAAATGGCCAATTCCTCACTTTCCTTGCAAGTCCATGCTAACTCATAATCAGCTTCCCTTAATAAATTCCTTGGTTTGCACAACTTTACAAAGGATCCAGGTACCATCATTAATCTCACATGAGTCTAAGGTCACCTATCTCTAAGTTGTACAATCCAGAATATATGCACCCTGCTTCTGGACATATTCAGACATATTCTACTCCCCAGGTAACTATCCTGGCCAGTCAGTAGTAAACAATAGTCATCCTGAACTGACTCAGTCATATGCCACTGGTGTTTCTCTCCTCTGGATCAGAATCCTGTACCACAGTGCACCTCTGATCAGGGACTGAGAATCTAGGTCAGATCCAGGGGTACTGCCACCCACTAATCTCTCTTTCTATCTCAATGGAGAACGTTTTCACCATGCCTCCCCTCTTCCTTTCCATAAGGAGAAGGTCATAAGTAGGGGTATCACCCTTACAGAGTCAAGGGAAAGTTACAGATTAAACAATGTAAACATAGGTGAGAGATGGTGGAGATGGAACTGATTCAGTGTCTCTCCTCTCCTCTCCTCTCCTCTCCTCTCCCCTCCCCTCCCCTCCCCTCCTTTAAGGAGTCTCTTAACCCCTGGATCTTAGATATTTTTTTTCCCAATCACATATCCCACCTGTGGAGGGATCTCTTTCCCTTTGAGACTTCTTTCCTGTCTATCTCCTCTCCCTCCACAGGCAGGTGGGGCTCTCAGGTGGACTCGGTCTAGGGTTCAAGTCTTAATAAGATGGTGGATGGGACTGAGAACACCACGTGTCCAACCCACCATACCTTGCCCCAAGCATGGAATCTTTTCCAGACACTCTTAAGGATAAAAAAATCTTTCCTCCTAAAACTTCTCAATCTTCCCCTTAAAGGTTCTTTCTTCTCTTAAACTCTTCTAAACTCTCCCCAAACCACAGCTTTTCTCTTTAAGAAAGCCCTCTCCCTTCCCTTAACTCTGCATGGCTACCACCCGCTCAGTGAGGGAGGGGCTGATTTCCATGTGGGGGGGGGGGCCTGCACAAGCACTTTCTTCTCCTCTTAGAATGATTTGTAAGCTACTTTATAAAGTTCCCCAAATCCATCTTTGATATGCAAAGTCAAACCTGCTCAAACCTTCTGTCTACATGCTTCAACCCATTTCCATACTTAATTCCTTTTCATTAGCTCTTCTTGACTTTAATTCATACTATTCTGAACTAGAATCACATAGCTTATACAGCTATATAAACCACAGATATGATTCCACTTTTCACAATACATTTTTCCATCCCAAGCTTTTAATAGTTTGCATTTATTGATTATAACTGCTAAAACCCTGGAGAAGGCAAACAGTCATCCAAAAATCCCTTAGCCTAATCAGAATATTCCCTGTCCCCCATTCTTCAAATAGAGTAAAACTGAATAACTTACATGTACCATAGTTTTCTGTAATAACCAACATTACCAGAATCTAAATTGATAAACTCCTGAAGCTCTTGTTACCATATCATTCTGGAAAAAGATTAACTATTTAGTTTCCCCTATACTGGCATATCTTGGTAACCACATTATATACTTTAGGATTAACCTGACTCTCTAGTCTTCCCAAAATTTATTTTCTAACAACCTCTTTTTTTAAAAATTAAAATAGCATTTCTTTCTATGATAATATTCACTATCTCTTTCCTGTTTCTTTAATTTCAAAATAAGGTCCCTTTGAACATTTATTTTACTAATTCTTCCTGAAGTAACTCTCTCTCTTAGTCCTTTTTGTAAAAGAGAGTGGGGGGGAATACCATTCTAGCACCACAGAATCATGGAGAACTGGAAAGAGAAGGGAACATAAACAGGGAAGAGGGGGCCCTTCTCATAATGGTAGAATAACAGGCTGAGGAGTTTGGCCTCCATAATCCATTCCTTTTTAATCAAAATAAAAATCCCTCTTTAAGTGCTTAAAAGACAACCTAGAAGTGAGAAAGGAGGGATCATATTATTTATTGTAACACAGGCAGAAAGCAGAGTCAAGGGAAGAGCCAGAGAGAGTTACATAAATACTGTCTAAAAATCTAAAACAAAATGAGGCTACCCAAGGAACTCTTTAGGGGAACTTGCAAACTCCTCCTTTCCCTGTTTAACAAACCACACAAGTAAATACACATTCTAAACAGATAAAGACAGACAAGGCACAAATACAGATCACACAAAACTCAACAGAATTTTCCAAAATAATAATTTCAAAACACAGGCCAATGGCAAATTCCTGACGTCTCACGAATTCAGAGAGGGACAATCTCTCCCTCCCAAAGGCAGACCAAATTCATTCCTTCTTACTTTTCCTTTATATTTTAGTCTTATTTACCTGATTTACCAAAGGGGAAGGCTTAGGACAGGGTCCTTCCCATTTTAAATATTGACAGAGACCTTTCAGGATCAAGTGCCCTTAGATCCAAGTCTCTTATGCCCAAACTGGAAGGGGTCATCCCCAACCTTCAGTCACCCAAATGGACCCTCCAGGAATCTAGTGCCCTCAGATTCCAAGGTCTAGGTTTACTGTCTTTTGGGTCTCTGTGCACAGAAGTTTAAAGACTGTTCTTTGTCCTCACTGACAGTCAGGTTCTTGCCAAAAGTTTGCTCTTCTCTTCCTACTAAGTGTCTCCACTTCGGGTCATTTGCACAGAGGGGAAACCAAGGCTTCCCAGAAAATGACAAACTGCCAAAATTTGTGGCAGCAGTGCTGTTTCGCCAAGGCCTGAGAAGCCGAGGTCCCCAATGGGCATGCTATCCCAGTGATGAGCCCCCAAGCTGTGTGGGACAAATGTCACTTAAATAAATTTTGGAGATCTTTCAAGGTATGAAGAGAAATTCTTTTTTTGTTTCTTGAGGAACGGGCCACCCACAAGGTCCACAAGGTCCAAGAATCACATTTATCCTAATGCGATTACCCCTTCCCCCACTGACCCACCCTTGTTAATGAGGAGTGGGGTCTTAAAATCTAAACACAAAAACTACCCTAGGGAAAAGCGCATAAAATTAAAACCAAGACCAGATTATCGCTTTAACCCTAGGAATTAAATGTTTCTACGGACATCAACAGATAAAGTGAGGTCAGTTGACTCTTGACCAATATCCCAGAAGTTTGCTTTGTAAAGGGAGGAGGGGCACATAGTTAACCAAATTCAATCCATAATATTTTGCTGAAGAAATCTCTGACTTTATCCCACTCACCTGAAATCAGGAACATGAGTTCCAATCTTGCTTCATACCCGTCACTTAACCTCAGTTTACCTTAATCTACTGCAGAAGGAAATGCAAATCACTTTTTATTTTGCTACGAAAATCCCATATGGGATTATGAAAAAGTTAGAAATGAATGAATGATTGAAACAACAGCTATATTTATAGGTTTATGTATGCATATATTTGAATATAAGCACATATTATTTTTATGTTTACAAAGCATAATTCATAAATTCATGCACACACACATATATACGCAGAGACTGAGACAGAGAGAGACAGAGAATATTGTGAAGTGGCTCCTATTAATATCCTCATCTTACAGATGAAGATATTGAGGATTGAAGTTGAGAGGTTAACTTGCACAGAATTATACAGAAAGTAAATATCTGAGGCAAGATCACCCAAACCAAAAAAGCTGATGGCTGTTACTGACTGAATTTAAGGCCATCTTCACCCCTTTCTCAATTAACTCTTCAACCAGTTCAAAGTCTCCCTCTTTATTATGAGTCTTGCCCTCATACTGGTATTCAGCAGCATTCATCATGATGTTCACTCAGATGCTCTAACTTCCCATTCTATCTATGAATCCCCATTTGACTCAATTGTTATGAATTGAACTGGATATACTATAGATATCTCAAACCCAACATGACCATTTCAAAACTCATCTTTCTCTACTAAAACTATTCCCCCCTTCCAAATTAACCTATTACTAGAAAGGCTTTTGACATACGTTTCCTCACCCAGTTTCACAACCTCAGTGTCATCCTAGACTATTCACTCTCACTTGCATCACACATCAAATCAATTGCCTAATCCTGTAGTTTATGTCTACAGCATCGTTTGTATATACTTCTTCCCCCCTACACACAAATATGACCTGGTTCTGTCTCTCATCCCTTCTTGTCTTTTTCTATTAGATGCTTATTTCAAAATTACAAATTTTGAAAGTAACTCAATATTACTCAAGTTATTTTACAAAGTAAGAAAGAATGCCATAAAAGCAAAGGTATTATATTAAAGACTAAGAAATGAATGGGAAACTGATTGTGGGTAACTCATTGTGTAGTATCTTAATTGGTCTCATTGCCTTAATTTTCTCTTCACTCCACTTTATCCTCCAAATTAATGATCCCCCTAGACACAATCTAACTGTCAGTCATATAGATAATAAGTACTTATCAAGTGCCCCTTTTTGTACCAAGAACTGTCCTAAACTCAGGGAATACAAAAAAAGGCAAAAGACAATCTTTCTTCTCAAGGGGTTCACAGTCTAGTGGGGGGAAACAACTAGTAAATGAATATGGACAAAGAAGCTATATAGGACAAGAAAGGAATAATTGAAAAGGCATAAAAATTCAGAATTGAGTAAGGCTTTTTTGTAGAAGGTGAAGCTTTAGCTTGGTCTTGAGGAAAGTCAAGGAAACCAATTATCAGAGAGAAGGTAGGAGAGAATTCTAGATATGAGTGACAGACAGAAAAAAATGCCTAGGCTTAGAAATAGTTTATTATTTGAGGAACAGAAAGGAGATCAGTGTTACTGGGTGAAAGAGTGTGAGGAGTAAAGGTACAATAAAAAAGAAATATTTAAGGGGGTTAGATTATTAAATTCTTTGAATTCCAAGCAGTGGATTTTGTATTTGATCCTGAAGGCAATAGAGGAGCCACTGGAGTTTGTTGAGCGACATGATTACATCTATATTTTATTTAGGAAAATCATTTTGATAGGTGAGTGGATGATGATCTAGAATGGGGAGAGACGAGGTGGTAGATCCACAATAAGATTATTGTAATAGTTCAGGTGTGAGGTGATGAAGGACTACAGTAGAGTGGTGGCAGTGTCAGAGTAGAGAAGGAGGCATATATGAGGGATGAGTAAAGTGGAAATTGACAGAAATTGAAAACTGATTGGATTTGGCAAGGGGCTGGGGAGGAAGGATGAAGGGGAAAATAGTGAAGAATCAAGGATGACTCCAAGAATGTGAATCTGAAGGACTGAGAGGGATGCTATTCACTTCAGTAACAAGGAAGTTAAAAAAAACAGAGAGGGTTTAGGGGAAAAGTTTTGAATATGTTGAGGTTAAGATTTCTATTGTATATCTACTTAGAGATGTCTGAAGGGCAGCTGGAAATGTGAGATGTGAGGTCAGCAGAGATGCTGGGACAGGAAAGATGAGATCATGAAATTAAGTAGTCATAGAAGGAGAAGAGAAGAAGACCCAGGACAGGACCCTGTGGGGTGGCTGTGGTTAGATGACATGATTTAGATGAGTATCAGACATCAGAGATGGAGACAGTCTGAAATACAGGAAGAAAATTAGGAGATAGTGATATTCTTAAAACCTAGAGAAGAAGGTATTAACAAGAAGAGGGTGATCAACAGTGTCAATAGCTGCAGAGAAGTCAAGAAGAATGAAGACAGAAAAGATTTTGGCAATTAAAAGATCATTGGTAACTTTGCAGAGAGCAGTTTTAGGTGGAATGATAAAGAATTAAGAACAGAGTGAGAGAAGAGAAAATGTCACTCATTGTAAATGGATTTTTCTAGGAATTTAGTAACAGAAGGCAGAAGAGAAACAGCATGATATTGAATGGAGAGAATATTGTAAGGATTTTTTTCTCAGATAAGAGGAGACCTGGGCATGTTTATAGGTTTTAGAGGAGTCAATAGATAGGAAAGACTTAATAATTCATAGAATGAGAATGACAAAGGGCAATTCAGTAGATGAAATGGAATTGTTTGAATTGGAAAAGAAGATATCTTTCATAAGGAATAAGACCACCATGTGAGATGGGGTAAATGAGCAGATAGTAGCAGAAAGCATGTGAGTGATATGAGATGAAGAAAAGGGACGAAAAGAGAGCTCAGGATGAGTGACCTCATTTTTTCCTATAAAATATGACGTAAGGTTCTCAGATGAGCTAGTGGGAGAGGAGTCAGAGAAATTTTGAAGTGGAATGAAAAGGAAAAGAAGAACCCCTGTGGAAAGTGGGATTGTAAATCCATAATGGAAGTGTAGAAAAACTGCCTAACAGCAGTGAGGGAAAGTTGAGGTTGTGTAACATAAATTTCTGGTGAACTTAATCAGAATGGTTGTGTGACTTTTTTCTACCATTGATCAGCAGTACATGTATAGAAGTGAAAGCAGCAGCTGATGGGAATATCCAAGGCTGAGGCTTGACATGGCACAATCTGTGATGTGAAAAGGGGGTTGGAACTAAAGAGAAAATAGTGAAGATTTTAGCTTGTTAAAAGATTAGGTGGGGAAAAAGAAGACAGAGAGGCTAGTGCAAAAGAACCTGACCTGGGAGAGACTTGAGGTGTCAAGGATTGGTAGTCATATTATGATTAAAAAGTAGAGTTTTGTAAGAGAGAGGGAGAGATCAAAAATCAATAGACTTTTAACAAGAGAATTTCAGAATGTTTGAACATTGAAGTGGTACATTTTAGGATGATGATAAGATCAAGGATATCAACATCTTTGTGTGTCACCTAAATGGGGAGGAGGATTACATTATAGGAAGTGAGTATATTAAGGAACTGAATGGTTAGGATTTTTGAGGGAGAGTCAATAAGCATGCTGAAGTCTCCTAATATGGTGGCAGGAATTGGAGAGAAAAGAAAAGTTGTAAGCCAGATACCAAACTTGGTAAAGAAGGAAAGGAAGTGATGGGAGTGTCACTCTCTTAAGTACTCTCCCTCTTGTTCAATAAATTCCACTGGCTTCCTGTTACCTCTACAATTAAACCACCTCTTTAGTATTGAATGCTCTTCACAACCTATTCCTTTCCTGTTTTCCCAGTCTTTCACATCACTTACTTCAGACTGCCACACTTCTTGTTTTTCCTCACACCTGATTCTGTTTATCTGAGACTTTTTTAATGTTTCTCATTTCTGAAAATATTACTCCTTTTCAGTCTTAATTCCTAGAATTCCTCTTTCAGATGAAAGCACACTCTGAAGGGAACCTTTCCTAATTCCTTCTCCCAGTCCTATAGCTGCCAAGACTTATCATCTAAGTCAACTTTGTATCTATTCTGTATACATCTTATAAAATGTATTATAATGTGTTGTGATATATCATATCATATCATACTATATTATTTCATGTCCTTTATTCTAGAATAAGGTCATGACATCAGGGAGGTGATGCCATGACAAACATATGAATAGTATTTGAGTGAGTATTTAGCATAACACCTTTGCTAAAGCACCAACCTCACTTTCTCCCCCAGAGCCATCTGGATTCACTGGCCCGATATGAATCAGGACAACTGGAGATGCAAGGCAATTAGGGTTAAGTGACTTACCCATGGTCCCATAGCTAATAAATGTCTGAGGTCACATTTGAACTCAGCTCCACTAGATATCAGGGCCAGTGCTTTACTCATGGTATCATCTAACTATCTCCAATATATTATATTACATTACATTATATTCTTGCATCCATAAAATATATGTATGTATATATATATATACATGTATTTATAGTATATAGATAAATGTAACTGTATAGTTTGTACAAACATAGATATACGACAGATACAGATGTGCTTATATCATACACATATTTATATGTACATGACATATATACACAAAGAAGAAAATACTAATGGCACTTTCTATGCAGTAGGTACTTAATAAGAGGCAGCTAGATAACTCAATGGATAGAGTATTGGACCTGCAGTCCAGAAGACCTAAGTTCAAATATTACCCCAGATACTCAACAGTTTTATGTGGGAAAGTTATTCAACCTCTGTTTGCCTTAATTCACTGGAGAAGGAAATGGTAAACCATTCCAATGTCTTTGCCAAGAAAGCCCCATGGATAACATAGGCATGTTATGATCCATGAGGATTTTGATGAATCAAACATGACTGAATGACTAAACAAAATAAATATTTAATAAATGTTGAATGAATGCTCTATTTTATCATTTAATTACATAACCTACCAGGGTAGTAAATAAATTTTGTTAATTCTATTTCACACGTGGAGACAGAGTCCCAAAAGTTAAAGACCTGCCCCCAAATTACACAACTAGATAGAAAAAGATACAACGTTCCCATCCGTGATTCCTATCAATTTCTTTCCTTTACACTATACTGCCTCCTAAATGAACTCAATGAGATGTCTAAAATGATCAGATTTACTGGGTGATTATTGCCAAGAAGCCCCATTAAATGCTGTTTTTTTCACACATTTAAATCTCTTAAAATGCAATCTTATTACATTCTATTGGACATGGAAGCCAAGGCTCAATTTTACCTTTTTAATGTGGTAAACATCATTCCAAAAGTATTTTTTCAAAAATTATGCTCAATATCATTTCCCATAAGCATCAGGAGTAGCAGACTTGGAGAAAAGGACCAGTACACTAGTGTCATAGTTGGAATACACTCAAACTAATTTAATCCATATAACTATGTACCTTTTTGGTATATATAGCTATCCTTTTCACATAATGACTTTCTCCATTGCAGTTTTGATATATATAAGCATAAGAATGGAATTTTGGTGAAGTTTTGCAAAGGTCAACAGATGACAGAGAAGTTTAGAAATTCAGAAATAACATAAGGTACATATATATGTCATATAGATATGTATACTATTGACATATTTTATCTTTTAATACCATAATAATTCAGACTTTTCCTCTGGAATGAAGGGAGAGTCAAAAAATTTTAAGCTGAGTTTCTGGATCACAGGAGTATGACACCTCTTTTAACCCAGGATGTGGAAGGAATAAATACATGTCTTCTATCAATAAACATTCATTAAGTGCCTACCATATATTAGGCACTGAATTAGATGTTTGGAATAGGTGATGTACTCCAACAGATACATAGCAGGTGCTTAATATTTCTTAAATTTCTTTAAGTGAGATTTAATATCAAGAAGAAAGGCATCCCTTATTTCATATGAAGTACTGAGCTCGCAAGGACAATGATAAGTTGAGAGCATCCAGAGGGAGGTGGGGTCAACTAGGTCAACTTCAGTTGAGATATATAAGAATTTGAACCAAGGAATGGTTGGATAGGATATATTTCTTCAAAAACTTCAGGGTCTGGTCATTGGACCAGTTATTAGACTTTTGTTTGACTTCAAGGAGTGAAACTGAAAGAAGTGGGTAGAAAAATAGGTAGAAAAATTTAGATTTGACATAAGGAAAAACTTTCTAATAAGTAAAGTTACTCCAAAGAAGAAAGGTCTATTTTGGGTTGTGGTGGTAACCTCCTTTTGTAAGATTTTTAAGCAGAAGCTGATTGTTGTTAATTTCTTTCCTGAGCAGAAACTTTCTGAAGCAGCTAGTTAGCTCAGTAGATTGAGCACTGGCCCTTAAGTCAGGAGAATCTGACTTCAAATATAACCTCAGGCATTTAATTCTGGGCTACATGACTCTGGGCAAGTCACTTAACCATGATTTCCTCACCAAAAAAATAAAAAAAAATTTCCAGGTGTGAGATGAACCAGATTGCCACTGAATTCCATGAAAAAAAATGTAGAATCTATGCAGATTTCTGTGATAGGGAGATCTTGGAATGAATTATTAATTTGATAAAGGTTAATGATATATAAAACTGTACAATACATTGTCCTTTATCAGTTCTTCTTCAAGAGGTAGATTACATCTTCCTTCATAGAAAGTGTAGTTGATTTGAATATTCATATATTTCAGAATGGCTTAGTCAGTTATTCTTCAAACAATATTGCTGTTTCTGTATAATTTTCTGGATTTTACTCATTTCATTCATCATTATTTCTTGCAAGTCTTTGCATGTTTTTCTAAAATCAACCCGCTCATCATTTCTTATAGCACAATAATATTCCATCATAGTCATATACCACAACTTGTTCAGCCATTCTCCAATTAATGAGCATCACCTTAATCTTCAATTCTTTGCCACCACAAAGAGAGCAGATGCAAATATTTTAGAATTATATGTATATATATATATATATATATACATATATGGATTGTGATCATTTTTCACTGATCACTTTTGTAAAATAGACCTAATAATGGTATTAGTTTAGGTATTAGGCATCAGAATTTTACAACAATTTGGAAATAATTCAAGATTACTTTCCAAAATGGTTGGATCTATTCACAGTTCCACCAGCAGTATATTAGTCTCCTAATTTTTTTCAAATTCCTCGAACATTTGTTATTTTCCCCTTCTATCATGTTAGCCAAGCTTATGATTTAGAACATTTTTCAGAATTTATAGACCTTGATTTCTTCCTCCAAAAACTGTCTTTTCATCCCAATCTTTCATCCCATCTTTCTATGCTTTTCTAAAATCAACCCTGATAATCATTTCCTTTAGCATATATATATATATATATATATATATATATATATATATACACATATATATGTATATATACATACATACATATATATGTATATATATGCCCTAACTTATATAGCCATCTCCCAGTTGATGGGAATACCCTCAATTTCCTGTTCCTTGACACTACAAAGAGGTTATATTGGTCTATACCTAGAGTCTGCAAGGTTTTCCAATTTTTGCAAACAATTTTTACTTATCAATGAATTCTCATCCTCAAAGCTAAATTCTTTACATTGACCAAACACATGATTACTGTAATCGTTTACTAATGTGTATTGTGTGTTTACTGTTCCAATTATCCACCTTTCTATTTCTTAGCCAATACTTAATAGTTTTGATAACTTTTGTGGTACATATGACACAGTTGAAGATCTGGCACTGTTGCACCTCCTTCCTTTACATGTTTTTTTATTAATTACTTTGAAATTATTGACCTTTTGTTATTCCACCTGAATTCTGTTATCTTTTTTCCCTAGTTCTATAAAATAATTTTTGGTAATTTCATTGGGATGATACTGAATAAATAAATTAATTTAGGTAGAATTGCTATCTTTAATAAATTGACTCAGCCCAACCATAAACAATTAATATGTCTCCAAATAGTTAAGTTTAACTTTATTTGTCTTAAATTTTTTTATAATTGTGTTCATATACTTCCTGGGTTGGTCTTGGCAGACATATTCCCAGGTATTTTAGATGAATTATCCCTTACCATTTCCTTGAAGGGCTTTGTTAATTAAGCACATGCTTAAATACATAATATGTATAAATCCTGATGATGTATGTATTTATTTTATATTCTGCTACTTCACTAAAATTGTTAATTGCTTTAATTAGCTTGTTAGTTGAAGCTCTTGGATTTTCCAAGTATGCTATCATTTCATCTTCCAAAAGAGGTAGTTTTGTTACTTCATTACCCATTCTCTTTCTTTTTTTTCCTTCTTTTGCTATTATTGCTAGATTTCTAATCCAATGTTGATCTTATTCAGAAGATTTATAGCTTATACCAATTATACAGATAATGCTTGGTGATGGTTTAGGTAGATTTTTTTTATGATTTTAAGAAAAAAATTCCATTTATACCTATGTTTTCAAGTGGTTTGAATATTGTGAATGTTGTTGCTTTTGTTATTGGTATAATTAATTGTGCTTATAGTTTTCCTTATATTGAACTATCCCTGCATTACTGATATAAATCCCACATGATCCTAATAGATAATCCTTGTAATATATTCCTATAGCCTGCTAGCTAGTATTTTATTTAGGATTTCTGCATCCCTATTGATTAGTGAAATTGGTCCACAATTTTCATTCTCTATTTTTGTTCTTACTGATTTAGTTATTTAGGTATTAGTTCTATATTTGTTTCATAAAAAGAATTTATTGGGACTCCTTCTTTACCTATTATTGCCTATTATTCCAAATAATTTGTTTAATATTGGAATTAGTTTATCTTTAAATGTTTTATAGAATTCACTTCTAAATCCATCTAGTCCAAATGCTTTTTTTTACATTATAAAGATTTTATTTATTTTGAGTTTTACAATTTTCCCCCTAATTTTACTTCCCTCCACCCACTCCACACAGAAGGCAATTTGCTAGTCTTTCCATTGTTTCCATGGTATACATTGATCCAAATTGAATGTGATAAGAGAGAAATCATATCTTTAAGGAAGAAATATAAAGTATAAGAGATAGTAAAATCAGACAGTAAAATATCAGTTTTTTTCTTAATTAAAAGTAATAGTCCTTGGTCTTTGTTCAAACTCCACAGTTCTTTCTCTGGATATAGATGATATTCTCCATTGCAGACAGCCTTGTCCCTGATTGTTGTACTGATGGAAAGAGTGAGTTCATCAAGTTTGATGATACTTTTTTCTTAAGAAGATCATTTATGACCTGCTCAATTTCCTTTACTAAAATAGATTTCTTTAGATACTCCTTTTTCCTCTTCTATTAATGTGGTCAATTTGTATTTTAACAAATATTCTTCTATTTCACTTATATTGTCAAATTTATTGCCATATAATTGGATAAAATAACTTCAAATAATCACTGTAATTTCATCATCTTATACCCTTTTCATTTTTAATACATTTTGATTTGGTTTTCCTTTTTTATTTTGCTTTGTATATTTATCTATCCATTTATTTATTTATCTATCCATCTATTCATTTATTTATTTATCTGTTTATTTATCTATCTATCTATCTATCTATCTATTTATTTATTTATTTATTTACTTGCTTACTTATTTATTTATTTATTTTAGTTTTTGCGAGGCAATGGGGATAAAGTGGCTTGCCCAAGGTCACACAGCTAGGTAATTATTAAGTGTGTGAGGTCGGATTTGAACTCAGGCAGTCCTGACTCCAGGGCCAGTGCTCTGTCCACTGTGTCACCTAGCCGCCCCCTTCCTTTTTATTTTGAAAAATCATATTAACCAGTAGTTTATCTATTTTATTAATTATTAATCTAACTCCTAGTTTATTTATTAACTCAATTGTCTTCTTAATTTCTAATTGAATGTTTGAGGAGTTTAAAATTTGTTCTTTATCCAATTTTAAACTAAATACCTAAATCACTGATCTAATCTTTCTCTATTTTATTGATGTAATCATTTAGAGATATAAATTTTGCTCTGAATTCCATAAATTTTGACATGTTATCTCCTTATTGTTACTCTCCAATAAAAAAATATTTATTGTTCCCTTGATCTGTTTTTCATTCTTTGTGATTTGGTAATTTATTTTTTTATTTTTATATTTTTAGGTTTTTGCTAGGCAATGGGGTTAAGTGACTTGCTTGCCCAAGGCCACATAGCTAGGTAATTATTAAGTGTCTGAGGCTGGATTTGAACTCAGGTACTCCTGACTCCAGGGCTGGTGCTCTATACACTACGCCACCTAGCCGCCCTGGTAATTTATTTTCAAATTAATATTTAATGTTTGTTTATATGATCCTTCATTTAAATTAATTTTTATTACATTATGATCTGAAAATGATGTTTTATTTTTTTACTTTTCTACATTTAACTATAAATTTTATGCCTTAATATGATCAATTTTTCTAAAGTACATTGTACTGCTAAGGAAAACTATATTCCTTTCTATTCCCATTCAATTATCTCCAGATATCTATCATAACTAACTTATCTAAGATTCCATTCATCTCCTTGACTTTTTTTAAAGTTAGATTTAACTAATTATGAGGGAATAAGGTTGAATTCCTTCTCTATTATAATTTTTCTATCTATTTACACCTGTAATTTCCTTGCCTTTTCCTTTACAAATGTGAATGCTATGGAATTCAGTACATATATGTTGATTATTGCTATTCATTATCTATAGTACCTTTTTAACATAATTTAATTTCTATGCTTATGTCTTTATGTCTTTTAATTAAAGATTAACTTTGTCTGAACTCATGTTGGCTACCCTTGTTTTTTATATCAACAGAAGAATAAAAAATTCTATCATAAGACTTCTGGACAAGATGGCAGAGAGAAAACAGGCACTGTGCTAAGATCTCCTGGTTTCCTCTCATAAATAAAATGAAACAAACGTCTTAATAGAAATTGATTGACAAAACCCATGAAGATAACCTAAGAGAAGAACATCTACCAAAAGTTCTGTCTCTGAGGTTCGTGGGTGAGTCAGAGACAGAGAGTAGAGAGCCAGAGGGGAAAAGGTGAGACCAGGACTAACCTAGGATCAGCTGTGGAGGATTGACTTGTAAGCTGGAGTCCAAGGCCATGGAGTCTTTGGCTGTGGGAGCAGAGGTCATAGGAGCCCCAGTGGGGCTGAAGGGCTAGTTCCAGCACAGAGAGTTGCAGAGTGCAGCTGGACATCAATCTGCTTGGTTTAGGTTGTGAGCTACATACTTTCAGCAGAGTCCTCTTCCCAGAACAAACACAGTAACAACCCCACGCACCCCCAGGCTCATGTAGGAGCAGCAAAGCTCCCTCAGCTGAATAGGGAGATTAACTACCTCACCCCAGGGCACAGCCCATAATATTCAAGGATAATTCAGACCCTGCTGCTCCCCCCACCCCCTCCAAGCCTATGGAGAGGGCCTCAAATCAAGGCCACAAACACTCCAGAGAAAGTAAACAGTACCCCATACTGACCAGCCTACTTGGAGTTACTAAACCCATTGAGCAAAACCTCTAGGATTTTCAGAACCAAAGATCTGTGAACCAGACCCACCCCCAACAAAAGATCGAAGGAAAATGAAGAAAGGCCAGTAGAAAGGTTGGGGCATTGAATACTTCTTTGAAGAAAAAGATCCTAACCCTGAGAGATCTAGAACTTCAGAGGAGAATATGAATTGGTCTCCAGCCCAGAAAAACTTCTTAGAAGAAATCAGGAAGGAACTTAAAAATCAATTGGTAAAACTGGGAAAAGAAAGTCAAGAGAAAATTAACATCTTGCAACAAGAAAAGAAATCCTTGGAAAATACAATTGGACAAATACAAAAAAGAAAATAATTCTCTCAAATCTTCAATTGGGAAAATGCAAAAAGAAAATAATTCTCTCAAAACTACACTTCGGCAAATAGAAAACTCCTTCCAAAACAGACTTGACCAATTGGAAAAGGAGTTGCAAAAGGTAAATAAAGAAAATTCTTCTCTTAAAAAAAGAATGGAATCTGTGCAAACTAATGATTTCATGAGACAAAAAGAATCTGTTAATCAAAAACAAAAATTGAAAAAAATAGAAGAAAATTTAAAATACCTCACTGGCAAAAACATTGACCTTGAGAATAGAGCCAGAAGAGGCAACCTAAGAATTATTGAGCTTCCTGAAAACACTGAAGAGAAAAAAAAGCCTGGACTTAATATTACAGGATTTAGTGATGGAAAACTGCTCTGACATCATGGAAGCAGAGGGCAAAATATTTATTGAAAGAATCATAGATCGCTTCCAGAAAGGGATCCTAAAATGAAAACACCAAGGAATATTGTGGCCAAATTCCAGAACTATCAGATAAAAGAGAAAATCCTGCAAGCAGCCAGAAAAAAACAATTTAGATAACCATGTAGCCACAGTACACAGGACTTGGCAGCATGGTATTGAAGGCCCAGGAATTCAATATTCTGAAGGGCAAGGGAGCTAGAATACAGCCAAGAATCCACTATCTGGCAAAACAGAGTCTTCTCTTCCAGGAGAAAAGATGGACATTTAACAAAATAAGAGATTTACAAATCTTCCTGATGAAAAGAACAAAGCTAAGCAGAAAATTTGGATGCAAACAGGAGACTCAAGAAAAGGTTACAAAAAAGAGTAAAGATAAAAATGCTATCCAATAAGATGAAACTGGCTATATCCCCATCTGGGAGAAAGATACTCATAGTTCCTGAGAATTATAACTCTATAAGAGGGGAATACACTTAGCCAGAAGTGATGGACACTCATGACTTATTCATGACTCTGATAGAATGATTTACAAACAATATCTCCTTAAAAAGGGGGGGGGACAGTAAATAGATGGGAGGATGGAGGTGACT
This sequence comes from Macrotis lagotis, assembly GCF_037893015.1. Lineage (NCBI taxonomy): Eukaryota > Metazoa > Chordata > Mammalia > Peramelemorphia > Peramelidae > Macrotis > Macrotis lagotis. The sequence goes on from NC_133658.1 coordinate 374,909,490, forward strand.
GAATGGGGTGAATTATGTTACATAAATAGGTATAAAGATACTATTGCAAGGAAGAGGTGAGAACCACCTGAATCTTACTCTCATCAGATTAGGCCCAAATTTAACACACACACACACACACACACACACACACACACACACTCAATTAATTTGAGAAACTTATCTTTTCTTTCAAGTATTAAAAGGGGAAAGGGGGAGGGGGGGAGGAAAAGAAGAACTAACAGAAGGAAGAAGGGGGATTAGAATCAAGTGGTAAAACATGCTGAAGGTGGTGATATTCAGAAGCAAAATAATAGAGAATATGGATAAAGTAAAAAAGGGGGGGAAATATAGAGGGAAGGTAGCAAGGAGGGCAATAAAGGGTTTGTAATTATACTTTGACTTTGAATGGGAAGAACTCTCCCATAAAAACCAAGTGAACAGCAGAGTGGATTAAAAACCAGAATCCAACAATAGACTGCTTATAAGAAGCTCACCTGAAGCAGAGAGATACATACAGAGTAAGGGTAAAAGATTGGAGTAAAACATATTTTGCTTCAGTTGAAGTGAAAAAATCAGGGATAGCAATCCTTATCTCAGATAAAGTAGTTGCAAAAATAGATAACATTAAAAGAGATAAGGAACTATAGCTTTCTAAAAGTTACCATAGAGAATGAATCAATTTCAATACTAAATATGTATGCACCAAGTGGTATAGCATCCATAATTTTGGAGGAGAAATTGAAGGAGTTACAGGAAGACATAGACAGCAAAACTCAACTGATGGAAGACTTCAACCTTCCACTCTCAGTTTTAGAAAAATCTAAGCATAAAATGAACAAGAAGGAAGTTAAGGAGGTAAATAGGTTGGTAGAAAATCTAGGCATGGTTGACTGTTGGAGAAAGTTGAATGTGGATAGAAAGGAATATACTTTTTTTCTGCAGTACATGGCACTTACACAAAAATTGAGCATGTACTAAGAGGGCATAAAAACCTAAAGCTCAATTGCAGAAAGGCAGGAATAATGAATACATCCTTCTCAGATCATAATGCAACAAAAATCACATGCAATAATGGGCCAGGGAAAGAAAGATCTAAAAATAATTGGAAACTAAAAACCTCATTTTAAAGAATGAGTGGATCAAATAACAAATTATAGAAAGAATTAATGATTTTGGGGGAGCTAGGTGGTGCAGTGGATACAGCACCAGCCCTGGAGTCAGGAGTACCTGGGTTCAAATCCAGTCTCAGGCACTTAATAATTACCTAGCTGTGTGGTCTTGGGCAAGCCACTTAACCCCATTTGCCTTGCAAAAAACCTAAAAAAATTAAAAAAAAAAAGAATTAATGATTTCATCCTAGATAATGACAATAGTGAAACAACATACAAAAACCTATGAGATACACTCAAGGTGGCTATCAGAGGATATATTATAACTTTAAATGATTACCTGAATAAATTAAAGAAAGAGAAAATCAATGAGCTAAATATGCAACTAAAAAAAATAGAGATTGAACAAATTAAAAAACCTCAATTAAATACCAAATTAGAAATTCTAAAAATTAAAGGAGAATTTAATGAAATTGAAAGGAAGAAAACTATTGAATTAATAAATAAAACTGAGTTGGTTTAAGGAAAAAAAATAAAATTGATAAAACTCTAGTTAATTTGATTAAAAAAAAGAAAATAGAAAACCAAACTACCAGTATCATAACATACAAAGGTAAATTCATCACCAAAGTAACAATGTAGAATTATTTTGCCCAACTGTATGCTAATAAATTTGATAATATAAGGGAAATGGATGAATATTTACAAAAATATAAGTTGCCCAAATTTAATGAAGAAGGAATTAAATACCTAAATAATCCTATCTCAGTAAAAAGAAATTCAACAAGCTATTATTGAACTCCCTATGAAATAATCTCCAGGGCCAGATATATTCACAAGTGAAATTTATCAAACATTTAAGGAACAATTCTTCCAATGCTATATAAATTCTTTGGAAAAATAGCTGAAGACAGAACTCTGCCTAACTCTTTCTATGACACCAACATGGTGCTGATAACTAAACCAGGAAGAGTCAAAACAGAGAAAAAATTATAGACCTATCTCCCTAATGAATATAAATGCAAAAATCTTAGCAAAGCAATTACAGCAAGTTATCACTATGATAATAACACTATGACTAAGCAGGATTTATCCCAGGAATGCAGGGTTGGTTCAATATTAGGAAAACTGTTAGTTAAATTAACTAAATCAATAACAAATGTATCAGAAATCATATGATTATCTCAATAGATGCTAAAAAAAGCCTTTGACAAAATAACACCCATTCCTACTAAAATCACTAGAGAGCATAGGAATAAATGGATTGTTCCTTAGAATGATAAGCAGTATCTATCTGAAACCATCAACAAGCATTATATGCAATGAGGATAAGCTAGTAGCATTCCCAATAAGCTTGGGGTGAAACAAGGAGGCCCATTATCACCAATACTATCAGAATTGGGAAGGAAGAAACAAAACTCTCACTCTTTGAAGATGACAGGATCTAGAGAATCCTAAAAAATCATCTTAAAAAACTCCTAGAAACAATTATCAATTTTAGCAAAGTTGCAGGATATAAAATAAACCCTCAAAAATCCTCAGATTTCTATTTTATTAGTATTTTTTATTTTCTATATTCTATATTCTATTTTCTATATTACTATTTAGATACAGAAGCAAGAGTTAGAAAGAGAAATCCCATTCAAAATAACTTCAGGCAATACAAAATACTTGGGAGTCTACCTGCCAATGCAGACTCAGAAACTCTATGAAAACAAATACAAAGCACTTAGCTTTAAGCTACTTATTATTAAGCTACTTATTTAGTGCCCTACCAATCAAAATTACAAAAAATTACTTTAATGAGTTAGAAAAAAATTGTAAGTAAATTTATATGGAGAAATAAAAAGTCAAGAATTTCCAGGAATTTAATGAAAAAAGTGCAAAAGAAAGGGGCTTAGCCCTACCAGATCTAAAATTATATTATAAAACATTAGCCATCAAAACTTTCTGATATCAGCTAAGAAATAGAACAATGGATCAGTGGAATAGACTAGGTGCAATAGCAAGAAATGATCATAGTAATCTGTTATTTGATAAACCCAAAGAGTGCAGCTTTTTGGATAAAAACTCTCTTCAATAAAAACTGTTGGGAAAATTGGGAGTAAGTATGGCAGAAACTTGGATTAGACCAATACCTCACATCCTATACCAAGATAAGATCAAAATGCATACAGCATTTAGGCATAAAAGCATATAAAAGCAAAAGACATATAACCAAACTAGCAGATCAAGGAATAGTTTATGTATCAGATCTATGGAAAGGGAAGCAGTTTATGACAAAGGAAGAGATGGAGAACATCATTAAAAACAAACTAGATAATTTTGACTACATTAAATTAAAAAGTTTTTGCACAGACAAAACCACTGTAACCAAGATCAAAAGAAATGTAGTAAATTGGGAAACAATTTTTACAACTAGTATTTCTGACAAAGGACTCATTTCTAAGATATATAGAGAACTTAGTCAAATTTATTTAAAAAATCCAAGCCATTCCCCAATTGATAAATGGTGAAATTTGCAGAGGCAATTTATAGATGAGGAAATTAAAGTGATCCATACTCATATGAAAAATTTCTCTAAATCATTACTTATTAAAAGAAATGCAAAGTAAAGCATCTTTGAGGTACCTCCTTATACCTCTCAGAATGGCCACTATGACCAGAAAGGACAATGATTACTGTTGGAAGACATGTGGGAAATCTGGGACACTAATGCATTGCTGGTGGAGCTGTGAACTCATCTAAACTTTCTGGAGAGCAATTTGGAATTACTCTCAAAGGACAATAAAATATGTATACCCTTTAATCCAGCAATACCACTACTGGGTCTATACCCCTGAAGAGATCATGAAAAAGGGGTAAAAAATATCACTTGTAACAAAAATATTCATAGCAGCCCTGTTTGTGGTGACCAAGAATTGAAAATTGAGTAAATTTCCATCAATTGGGGAATGACTGAACAATTATGGTATATGTATGCTATGGAACACTATTATTCTATTAGAAACCAGGAGGGATGGGAATTAAGAGAAACTTGGAGGGATTTGCATGAACTGATGCTGAAGTGAGATGAGCAGAACCAGAAGAACACTGTACACATAACAGTAACATGGGGTCGATGATCATTCCTAATGAACTCGCTCGTTTCATAAGTGTAATAATCAAGGACAATTTGGGGGTATCTGCAATGGAGAATACCATCTGTATCTAGAGAAAGAATTGTTGAGTTTGAACAAAAAACAAAGTCTATTATCTTTGATTTTAAAAATTATCCTATTATTATGTAATTTTTCTCTTCTCTCTTAAATTTAATTTTTTTTTCTTTCTTAAGGCTCTGCTTTCTTTCTCAACACATTAAATTTAGATCAATGTATAGCATGGAAACAATGTAACAGACTAACAGATTGCCTTCTGTGGGGGGTGGGGGGGGAGGGAATCGAGATTAGGGGAAAAATTGTAAAATTCAAAATTAAATAAATAAATTAAATTAAAAAAAAATCTACCCATAGTCCTTTATTTTCACTTTTATATGTGGACTTTCCTTTTTAAATGAGTTTCCTATAAACAACACATTGTTGGGTTCTGATTTTTTTTTTGCTGTCCATTTCCATTTTATGGGTGAATTCAATGTATTCATAATCAAAGTGATAATTTCTTTTGGTTTTCCCTCCATCCTATTTTTCTTTTTATTTATGCTTCTCTTTCTCTCCCTTTTTACCCCATTCCTCCTCAGAAATCGAATTCGCTTCTGACAACTACCTCCCTAATCCACATATCCTTATAAATGTCTGTCCCTTACCCCTTTCCTTTGCCCTCCTATTTCTCAATACACACACCCTTCCAAGATTCCCTTCTTTGTCTTATCACTTTGCCCTCCTATTCTCTGTAAGTTAAAAAAGTTTTAAGACTATTAAATGTATGTTATTTCTTCTTTAAACCCAATTCCAATGAGAATAATGTTCCAACTATTACATACCCTTCACCTTATCCTTCCCTCTCTGTAATGGTACTTCTATTCATGCCTCTTTTGTAAGAGATAGTCTGTTCCATTTTACTTCTCATTCAAGTTGATTTCTTGGGATCATCCCATAAAAATAAGAACAACATTAATAAAAATAACAATCAACCCCCAAACCTAGTAATGATAATTCTTGAGTTATTTTTCCAAATTAGAAGTAAACAGTTTAACTTAATTAAATCCCTTTCATGTTTACCTTCTTTACCTTATATCTTTCCTGATTCTTGTAGTCCAAGTTATCTGTTTAGTTCCCATCTTTTCCTCAAGAATACCTGAAAATCCTTTTGTTCTTTAAATATCTATTGTTGTTCCTTTCAGTTCTACATACAGTTTTGCTGACTAGGCTATTCTTAGTTGCAAATCTGCTCCTCTGCTCTTCAGAATATTAATTCTACACACTTCAGTATTTTAATGTAGAGGTCTATCTAGGCTAATCCTGACTTCAGCTTCATAATTTTAAAGTGTTTCTTCTTAGTTGCTTATAATATTTTCTTCTTGTTCTGTGAGCTTTGAAATTTAGCTATAATGTTTCTGTAAGTTTTGGTTTTTGGATGTCTTTCAGGTGGTGACCAACACCCTGGGAGGCCTGATCTTTCCTAAAGCTTTCCCAACTTGTCTTTGGCTGGATAATTGCTTTATCCTGACTTTTAATTCTTTCTGGTGCTCTAAAATTTACTCTGAAGCATTATTATTATTTTTTTTGGCGGGAGAATTTGTGAGAGCCCAGTTAGTCTCTTGCCTTATTCCATCATCTTTCTTCAATTCCCCTGAAATGATATCTCTTGTTAGCTCTTGCCTGACACAAATCAGTTAATTAATTAATATTTATTGGTTGATTATCAATTTTCAGGAGCCAAATGAATCTCAGGTTCTTATGGGTGACCTGTTATTATTTTTTTCTTTTTGACTAAGCAATGGAGTTAAGTGGCTTGCCCAAGGCCCACACAGCTAGGTAATTATTAAGTGTCTGAGGACAGATTTGAACTCAGGTACTCCTGACTCCAGGGCCGGTGCTCTATCCACTACGCTACTTAGCAACCCCTGTGGTCTGTTCTTTTGATAAATCTTTGAGGAGAAAGAAAACCCATTAAAAACAGATAAAAAAAACTTTGCTTGTAGATTTATTGAATCTATCACTATTTTAGATAAATCCTCAGAATAGATAATAATTTAACAAACCATTGTCTGCCAGTACCTATTTGGGCAAATGTCCCTAAGTATATTCTAATAAAATCTGTATCTATGTTTGATTTTTTTTTTGACTTTCTTTGTAATCTCAGAACTTGGCACAGTGTCTATCACAAAGGGAGCTTTTTTAATATCTGATTATTGACTGACTGCCCTCTTGTTCATGTATATTCATGCATGTGCCTGAATTTTATCAGGAAAAGAATCAAGCAAACATTTTGTTCCAAGGTTTAGGTCCTTTCATTGCCCCCATCCTGTCCAGGCTGGGGCGAGAACATCAGCTGGGACTCCTGGTCCCTTGGGAAATTACCAGGCAAGAAGAATATATCTTCCAGATTTCAACACCCCCACCCCCTCCAAGCTGAACTTCCTTGTTTACTTATTTAGAACCCAGCAAAGGAAGTGGTAAAGGAAACGAGCTAGTTGGTTTTCTGAGAAGAGACCATATTTGTTCGCAGAGGAAGCCGTTGGAGTCTGGGTTACAACTGCCTTGTAATGCAGACACCAAGTCATCTTGTCTTGTAAAGGAGATCTAGGTGCTTGCTGGAAACTAGGACTCGCTGACTTTCATTATTGTCTCTGTCAATGGGCATCTTCCTCATGGCCTTAGTGTGAGGGTCTTCCAGAGAGCTAGACAGAAATGGCTTTGAGTAATGTACCCTACCGGCAGCAAGTCATGGCCTGGGGTCCTGATGAACTGGCAGACTACTTTAAGCAGGTAAGCATTTTGTCATTTTTTTTTTTTTTTTTTTTTGGTTTTTGTTTGGCTTTTTTCCTTTTAGTGGAAGGGTCTTTTTCCCCTGGAGTGCAAAAGTTATTGGGAAAAGAAATGAAGGGCTACCCAAATGACCATGGTCAGACTTTTAAGGTAATCAATAGACAAGTCACAGGTTTTTTCCTCAGATTCTAAACTTGAACTGGGTTTGATTTATGAGAAAATCCTAGCCAGTAATTTTTTCCTATACTGTCTGAAGTACTTTGATTCTCTTCTTAATTGAAGACTTTACAAACTATGACTGGGACAGGATGGAATGTGATCTTGTCAAAACCCGATCATCCTATTCAGTGTTCTCATTGATAAATGAGGAAACTGAGACTTGGAGAGAATAGATGCATTTTATAAAGCCACCCACAGAAGTAATTAGTAGCAAATTAGTTTCTCAGATCCAGATCTTCTGACTCCTAGTCCCTGGCTTCAAATAAACAACCTAGGGGTCTTTAGTTTTCCTTAGGAGGGAATAAAAGATTGATGGGGTCAGGTAAACAGAGTGGTGCATATCTTGACTAGAGGAAGCCAAACTCTAGCAACCAGGAAAGATACTGACAACACTTACTATTTACTTTGACCTTCCAAAACCTGGCAGTATCGCATGCATGGAATCCAAAGTCAAATGACAATGAGAACCAAGTGATTTTCAAACCAGCCCTCAGGATCAAGGATTTGGAGTGATCCTGGAGCTAGTGGAGTTATTAAAGGCAAGAAATCATAGAATCTGCATTGTTTTAATCATGGAGGGGAGAGGAAAGAAGAAGGGAAGCAACAATCCCCAGTCTCCCCCCCAAAAGATAAATTTGTTAATCATCAATGAGATATTATATATAGAACACTTTGCAAATATTAAAGCTCTCTATAAATGTTAGCTATTATTATTCGCCTTCCTTAATTCCCTTGATAGGAGGACCAGGAAAGTCCAAGAAAATGGAGCAGTTTTCCTGTAAAGATTTGAATGTTCCATTGGTTTAGTCTTACTTCCCCATCTGGATAACAAACATGAAAGATGGGATTTATGTCCTCTATTTCTTTGTAATTCCCTTTCTTATCTATCTTGTCCCACCAAAGCCTATGGGGGCAGAATCTCTATTTCTTTTAGTGAATTTCACTGTAGAAAATGAAAGCAAATTGATCCTAAAACCCATAGAGATCAATGAGAACTAGATCAGGAACTTTGAAATCTGACCAACAACTCTATCCCTAACTTGCTTTGTGACACTGGACAATCTTTTTGACTTTCTGGGCCATTTTTCCCAATAAATAAAATGGGAGGAAGGTAGGCTCAAATTTTCAAAATCTTCTTTATGCATTTTTTTTTTGTGAATTGGAGCTCAATAAGAGAATTCATTTTCTGGACTCCAGTTACTAGGACATCTCCATTCTCTAGAATTAAAGTCACTAGTGCCTAAAACTAGCACTACCCAAAGACACTTTCTGTCATTGATGATGATTCAATGAAGAAGTCAATCTGACTTTCCCCAGAATAGAGGACTGATAGACATTTTCAGGCATGTGTTTATAAAGAAAGCACCTTGAGGATACAAAAGCTCAGTTGGAAAGTTCAGTCTTTAGTAGCTAGTAAGGGCAATAATACATATGTTTTTATTCATACATCAATGTGACAGTAACTACTTTCTGCAAGCAAGAATTGAGTGCATTACAGCACTCTGGAGAGCTAGTGAAAACCTCTTATAGCAATCTGAATGGTGGGCAGATCTCCAGCTTTTGGGGAAGAGAGCAAGAGCTAGTTCAGTAGCTGTTTCCCCCATTGCTGGACTCCTAGGATGATCTGAAGATGGAGGAGGGGAGGAGTGAAGGACTTCTCTTGCCTGATGATAACAGTGCTCTTCCCTTTCTGTTGGCAGCTTAACTACAAAGATTGTGAAAAGGTAGTGAAGAAGCACCACATAAATGGTCCAAGGTTTCTGGTAAGCATGGCCACTTATGTGACTGATTTTCTCTTTGGAATTAGAATATCTGAATGTTCCTCTTCTCACTGTCCCTCACCATTGGTTTTACAATGTAGCAATCCTGGACCAGGCAAAAATACTTGGAGAAGTATGAAAATTTTATTTTCAGTGCCCTCATCCCACCACAATTCAGTTCTCAGCATCACTGGTTCATTGCCCAGTATATGCACGCTGTGTGTGTGTGTGTGTGTGTGTGTGTGTGTGTGTGTGTGTGTATGTGTATGTATGTGTCTCTCTCTCTCTTTCTGATTCTCTCTCTTTTTCTCTCTTCCATTCCCTCTCTTTCTCTTTCCCTCCCCTCCTTCCATCTCCCCTTCTATAAAATTCTACTTTCAAGTCTTTCAATCACACTAATATAAACCTGATTGATAGTAGTTAAACTGGACAGATTGTAGAAATTCAAAACAATAGGGATGTTCAAACTCTCATACAAAATGGAAAATAAGATTTTTATTCATAAAGACTTACAAGTCACTAATGGAACATTTATTCACTCAAAAAAGATCAATCAACCAGCCTTCATTAAGTACCTACTTTGTACTGATAACTATGCTATCCACTGAATATACAAAAACAAAAATGTAATATTCTTTGCACTCAAGAAATATATTCTATTAGAGGAGACAACATGTATATATAAATATATATAAAAATAAATGAAAAGCAATGGTAGAAGGGGGCTGAAACTAGGTAATAAAATACAATGAAGATTCATTCTTTACTTCAACCTGCCCTACCTAAATCAAGCAAAGCTGCATTTACTGTTAATTGAGTCTCATTTGGTCCAAGACACTTCCTGGTTCTGGTTGGCTATAGATGTTATGGGGCTATGAGGTTTTGTACTGGGATAGGCAAAGGCAACCAGATGCTTTAATCTAGAGTGAATCAATTGCAGGTCTTTGAATACTTTGATCATGATTCATTTAAACTTAGGGTTGATAAACTGTTATCTGGATCCAGAACCTATACTCATGGATAGTCATTAAGTCACTATATGGATATTCTCTTCCTCATTCTCTCCCCACTCTGGTTAAAGGGAACTGATATAACCTATTTCTACCAAAAATTCCCTCTTATGGGACAATTTTAACTTTTACAAGGATCAAAGCCTCTAGGTAATGGCAAAGTTCTAATGAGACAATCCATAGTTGGGACCATAAGTTTGTAAGAAATTACCATTGAACTAATAATTACAATTATTGTCACTGTGATTGCACTAAAACTTCTTTACAAGGCCTTATAGTTACACTACATACATTACATATATGTGTATGTATGTATGTAGTTACACTATAGTTAATGAAGGATGAATTGACTTATTTCTGTCAAATGGGAAAACATCCTTTGAGTTACTTATGGAACAGGTGATCCCTCTTAGGATCTAGGGCAGGGCAGTCACTAGTCCTGAACTCCTTATAAATCAATAAATATTTATTAATTTTCTACCATGTGCCAAGAACTCTGTGCTAAGTTCTGGGAATACAAAAAAAGATTAAAAAAATAGTCCCTGCCTCCATGGAGCTTATAATCTAATGGGGAGACAACATACAAATAAATATATGCAAAGTATGTAAGATAAATATGAGATAATTAATGAGAAAAGGCATTAGAATTAAGAAGAATTGGGGAAAGCTTTCATGAAAGTATTTGGGAGAGCAACTTAATCATGGAATCGGAAAGAATCTTAGCAGTTAAACCCAACTTCATACGTCCTGTATACCCTTTCTATTTTTCTCCTTATTTCTAAAAACACTTCTTCATTTCTCAATAACTTTTGTAATTCAATTATTTTTTCTTATGGTGATCCCCAAACCATAATGCATAGTGGGTGTAAGCAGGTTAAAATATATAGCAAACAAGGAATTGCATAGGCGAAGCAATGTATAAGAGATTGCTAGAGAAATAAAATATATGATGATTTATGGGGGCAAGAGGAATACCATTAGTAAGTATACTTATATTGTATAGATAACTCAAGGAAACCTCCAAGGAGGATAGGTGTATCATCAGTGCTGAAATTATAGATAAAGATATGGGCAAGAGTCAAGCAGAACAGGCGGGGCATAGATGGGTTGAATTCCACAAAATTAAAAGTAATTGCCATATGAATGAGATCAAAGTTCCATTGGAGTATTAATAGTAAATAGCTAACATCTATACTAAACTTTACATATATGATTAATTTGATCTTTATGATAATTCTCAGTTCTATTCTACTTTATAGATGAAGAAATTGAGATAGATAAAGGTTAAGTTACTTGCCTAGAGGTCACATAGTAAAAATTTGAGGCAAGATTTGAACTCTTTCTAACTTTATGTCCAATACACTATCCACTTCAGCAAAATAGAACATATGATAGCCCTATAAGAGGAATAACTATGATATCTACCCTTTTTCCCTTTCATCTTTTGTTCTCTCCTCTAAACATTGTTAGTCCCTCCAACTCTTTCCCATGATTTCATTTTATCATCTTGACTATCTTTCACTGAATACATTATATTGCTTGCCCAAGTTTACTTAAATGTGACAACAGGATTGAAAATGGTTAGATTAAGATTATGATTAAGATACTGCACTTCTATCAATGCAGCCTCAGCCTGTGAAGTTGCTTTAGCAACTCTATCACATGATTGACTCATAATGAGTGTGTCATCAACTAAAAACCCCAGATTTTCCCCTTGTAAACTGCTTCCAAACCAGGCATCCCCCCCATTCTGAGCCCCCATTCACCATCTCCCAGTCCTTAGCCTCTCACATGAACTGTGTGGGTTATGCTGATGTAACAGTATTGTGGAAAGAGATAATTGGTTTCTGGAAAGTTGTCCTAGTCTCATCCTCATCATTATCTGTGTAACCCCTTAGATATTTTCTAGTTCTATGCCTCCATTTTTTTCTCTATGAATTGGAGGGTGATCTTTAAGTTAATATTCATAAATCTGACAGTCTATGATTCTGAGATTATATGATTCTAGGACTTGATTCACAAGTCCCTCTCTAGGCCTCAGCTTTATTCAGATTTCCTATGGAGAAATGGTTTTCTCTGTTGCTCTGATAACATTGGGGTTGCTATATCTGATCTCTTTGGCTCCAGGACTGTTACTTGAGTTTCCTCTGGTTCTGGCCTCCTTAGAGAAATTAAATAGAAGGGGAAGGAGAGAAAGGAACAGTGACTAAAAGACTTTTGTTCTAGAATATACTTTAAACTTGGGTTTACGCATGTGTTCTTTGGGGGCACCTTGGCATTTAATGATGAAGGTTTATTAGATGAGCAACATTCTAAGATAAAATAGGAATTCCATCAGTCTTTGAAAATTCTTTGTACTTCTCCATACAATCTTGTCTTAGACTATGTGAAGAACACTGACCCCAAATCCTTTTTCCAATAGCCTGATGAGATAAGCTCCAATAGATAGCTAGTCTACCTCTGCTTTGAGAAGCACTAGTAACCAATCAACTGAGTTGATGTTGTTTTCCTATTCACTAAACAATTGCCTAGATAGGAAAATGGGACTTAGATGCTAACCACTAACCTTATGCCCATAATCCCTCCAAATATACGCCAATCATTTCCTACACCCATTTCAGAAATAAGCACAGAAGACTCCTGGTTCAATATATTTAAAGATGACTAACATAAGACCTTAAATCACTAGGTATCAGGGCTTAACTGGTTAAAAAAATCAAGTCCTCAAATCACAAACAATGAGCACTGATATACCAGTACAGAGTGTGAATTATGAATGCTAACTATTGCTATCATTATGTTATAAAGTAAATTTCTTCTTTGTAATTTACTTTTCAATTTTGTTTTATCTTATTTTTTGTTTCATTAAATATTTTTAATATACATTTTAAAAATTTCTAAGACTCATTTTTTAAAATTTTGAAGTCCAATATCTCTCCCTTCCTCCTACCTCTTCCCTTACCCATAGAGAAGGCAAGACAATGATATCTCCTATATGTGCAAACTCAGGCAAAACACAATTCCATATTAGGCATGTTGCAAAAAGACATAAAAAATCATGAAAAATAAAATGAAAAAGTGTGCTTCAAACTGCATTCAGAGTTCACTTCTCTCCTTAGAGATAGATAGCATTTTTATCTTAGGTCCTTTGAATTTGTCTTGGATCATTGTCTTAATCAAATTGGCTAAGTCTTTCATGGTTGCTCATCATTATAATAATTGCTGTTACTTCATGCAATGTTCTCCTAGTTCTACTCATTTCATTTTGCAGCAGTTCATTTAGGTCTTTCCAGGTTCTTCTGAAACTATTTGTGCAATCATGCTGCTTGTCATCCCCTCCCCCCATAAAATTTATTTATTTTTAATATTCTTTTTAAAAAATTAGTTCCAAATTCTCTCTCTCGCCTATCCCTTTCCTGCCTGTTGAAAGGTAAGCAAAAATATCAATCATACATGTGAAATTATACAAACGTATTTCCATATTAGACATATCATCAAAAAAAATAAGAAAATTACCCTTCAGTTTGCTCTAAGAATTCATCTCTCTTTAGAGGTGGACGGCATTTTTTCATCATGACTTCTTTGGAATTGTCTTGGGTCATTGTATTGATCAGATTGACCAAGTCTTTCATAGTTGTTATTCACTATAACACTGCTGTTACTCTGTACAATGATGTCTCTGTTGTCACTTCTTTTCAGCAATTTACATGTCTTGCCATGTTTTTTTCAAATCCTTCTCCTCATCATTTCTTATAACACAGTAATATTCTATCATAATCATATCTATAACTTGTTTAAGCCATTCCCCAATTGACGAACATCCCCTCAACTTTCAATTAAATATTAACTCCACAAAAAACTGCTATAAAGATATATATATATATATATACATATATATATATATATGTACATATATTTCCTTTTTTATTTCTTTGGGGTGTAAATCTAGTAATGTTTATTGGTGAGTCAAAGGAAATATATAAAAAGTTTTATGACTTTTTGGGATAGTTTCAAATTGTTCTCCAGAGTAGTTGGATAAGTTCATAACTTCACCAAGAGTCCATTAATGTATCTATTTACCTTCATTGATTCCAGAATTTGCTATTTCTGATAGCTGTGATTTGGTACCTCAGAGCTGTTTAATTTGTATTTCTCTAATTAATAGTATTTTAGAGAATTTTTTATATAACTATAATAGGTTCTTCTGAAAACTATCTGGTCCTTTCATCATTTATCAATTGAGCAATGGCTCTTATTTTTATAAATTTGATTCAGTTACATAAATTGGAAGGGGAGGGGGAGGGAAGAGAAGGAGGGAGAAAATTGTAAAACTCAAAACCTTGCAAAAAAAATTGGTAAAAGCAACCATTGCATGTAGGTGGGAAAACAAAGGAATAAAATATTTTTAAAAAATTATTTATATTATTTTATTGCCTGTGGTACTTTGAGCACAAGGTAATTTCCCTGATAATCTCTTTTAATTAAATCTATTTTTGCTTTTGTTTTTATCTGAGGTCATGATTGCTATCCCTGCCTTTTATACTTCAGTTGAAGCACAATAGATGTTGCTCTAGCCTTTTATTTTAATTCTGTGTATGCTTTTCTATTTCAAGTGTGTCTCTTGAATATAACTAATAATTGGATTTTGGTTTCTAACCCGTTTTACTATCTGCTTCTGTTTTATGGGTGATCTCATCCCATTCACATCCACAGTTATGATTATTAACTGTATTTCCATCCATCCTATTTTCTTCTGTTTATCCTCTTTGATTTTTATATCATCCTCCTCAAAAGTTGGTTTGACCACCATCTCACTTAGTCCACCCTCTCTTTTACACCCCATCTCCTCAATCTTTTTTCTTTTACCCTCTTATTTCCCCTATTGAATCAGATAAATTTCTAAACACTACTATTTTTATAATTTCTTCCATCTTTGAACCAATTCCAGTGAGAATGAGGTTCAAGCATTGCCCAACCTCCTCATTACCCCCCACTACAAAATCTCTCTTACATACCTCTTACATGAGAAAATTTTCTCCATTCTACCTCTATCTCCCCCACTCCTCTCCAGTGCATCCCTTCATCTTACCTTTTCATTTTTTTAGGGGACTCATTCCAATGTAATAGACTCATATTCATGTCCTCCCTCTATATACACTACTTCTAAAGGCCCTACTAATTATTAAGTTCTTCAGAGTAATTTGTGTAATATTCCCAAATAAGAATAGCATGTTATAAGTTTAACTTTATTGTATTCTTTATAGTTTCTCTTCCATGTTTACCTGCCACTTAAACTTTCAGAGACTTAGTAGTCACATCTATAAAATGGATATAACAACAGCTGCAATACCTACTCATAGAATGGTTGTGAGGTTCATATGAGAGATCATACATAGGGCACTTTGAACAATACTAAATACTTCTGATGTTTATTATTAGGTGCTTGCTTCTCTCTACTACTGTTAGGTCATCTAATCTATACTGTTCCTAAAAATCATAGCTTAGGATCTAAAATCCTGGCAGTCTAGTCTGCAGTCAAACTCACATGCAAGTGTCTGGGACTCTTAAGGAGAATTGGAAAGGCTTGGAAAATAAACTCTTTTTGTGTCCTGAACAGTCATGTGGGGGGAAAGAGAAGAGTAAAACTTCAATGACAATTTCTCTATCCTTAAGCAGAGTCCCAGTTTTACAAATAATTGAGGGTGAGTTTAGCTTGAAAATGGGAATTTGCTTACAACTAATTTTGCATCATCACAGTTCATGATATAATTTTTTTTGGGGGGCGAATGGGGAGCAGGAGAGCAGATGGAGTCCAAGCTTGTGGATTTCATATTTGTACAGAACTTTAAGTGTAGAAACTTCCCCCACCAAAGCAAATGTACAGAAGGAGAAATTTATATTTTTGGAGATTTGTCTGAGACAATGAGAATTTAAGGAAAGGTAGATATGCATCATCTCTAATATAGTACAAATCAGAGAAGGGACTAGAACCAAAAGGTTTCTGAATCTGAGATCGCCCCTACATAGTAGCAGGATGTATTTTCTACTATGAACAAATGTTGTAGTTTGTCCTTCATTCTCAAAGCAGACCATGACATCAGGGATATGATGCCATGAATTGCAAGTAAATTGGATTTAAGTGAGAGAGTATTGTGCAAAGTCACCAATCTCATTTTCTCCTCCTGAGCCATCTGGGCCCCAGTGACCAAATATGGATCAAGATGATTGGAAATGACCTTTAATGCATTGGGAAAATTTGGTCTTTTTAAGAACAAATGACCAAATGAATGAGGCATTGGCAATAGAAGGTCCTTAATACTTATTTCTAGTAAGTTTTTGTGTTTTTTCACATTTGCTTCTTAGAATTCCTAGTTTCTTTCAAAGCTCAACTCAAACTTCATCCCCATGAAGGCTTTCTGGTTGCCCTTAGTGTCTTGTGCCTCTACCCTCCACTTACCTTTTATTTATTCTGTAAGGGAAAATTTTGTCTACCTTTATAAAATATAGACCCCTGGAGAGTAGGGACTGTCTTCATTTTTTTCTCAGTAATCCAAATGCCCCGAAAATATATTTCAGTGCCCTGAAATATGCCTAACACTTAATAAGCGCTAGTCATTTGATTGTTTGATTGAAGGATGAATAATCCTAGTTGACTGTGACTGACACCCTGAGCTTGCAGCCTCAATCAGCATCAGCACCCAATGCTCCTTATTGATAAAAGTAGATATAAGGCACAGTGGCAGTGTTAGCTAGCCTGATTGAAATTTAACATCTTCATAAAACTTCTCATTAGATTCACTTGGATATTGATTTCAGTAGGGTATAATCATAAAAAAGAATGCACAGGAAAACAAAAGACCAGGATTGGAGTTCTGGCTCTTCCAATTCATTATCTCCATGACTTCTAGCCAATTCCTTAATCTCCTTTAGCTTCATGTTTTTATTCTGTAAGATGGAAACTATAGTATCTGCTAATTCACAGGACTCATAAGAGATTTAAATGAGACAGTAGCAGAGAAAGTAAGTACAAATGAAAAATAAAGCTATACTGATATCAGTTAAATATCAGTTACCCCTTTCACAGTCTTTGAATGCTTGGAAAAAATTAATGAAAGAGTAAAACCTTTTTTATTGATATTTTATTTTTCCAAATACATGTTATGCAAGTTTTTCAACATTCATCCAGATGCATTTGCATATTTGTAAGTTACAAAATTTCCTTCTACCCTCCCTTCCCACACCCCTTCCCTCAGGTTAATATTGTATATACACATTTGTGTTAAACGTGTTTACAGATAATTCATTTACTTTATTTTTCTCTTTTATTTAATATTTATTTTCATTTTGTACAATAATGTTTTTTATACATTAATAAAATATTCTTGTTTAAGAGTAAATGAAATACCCCTCCCCATAAATATAGACTCACTTGAGCGATAAAGTAAAGGGGAGAGAAAAAAATTAAAATTAAAAAAATAATAGTAATAATTGTAGGTATGTCCAGGTGGCACAATGGACAGAGCACCAGCCCTGGAGCCATGTGCATTCGAGCCCACATCCGGCACCATACACCCAACAATTACCCTGCTATGAGGCCCCAGGCAGGCCACAACCCCATTTGCCCTGCACCCTCCCTAAAATAATAATAATAAAAAAATGTGCTTGAGTCTTTGTTCCAACATCACCAACTCTGTCGCAGGTAGATCACATTCTTTATGATAAGTCCATCGCAAAAATTACTTCCATATTTTTCCACCATTGCCATTGTTGATTGCAATTCCCTCCTTTTGTATTTCTCCACTACCATGTACTATTATTTTCTCTCTCCTTTCACTCTGACTCTGCTGTAGAGTAGCTGAGTGGCACAGCAGACAGATCCCCGGCTCTGGGGCCAAGAGGCCCCGAGCTCCCATACCACCCCTTAGGCCCAGCATCCACCTGGCCCTATGGTCCAGGACAGGCCATCAAATCCCAGCCCCTTGCAAGAAGTAAAAAAGAAAATGTGTTATTGTCCGTCCTATGCTCCATCCCTCACATCACCCCCCTTCCCCTGCCCCTCTTCTTACTCCAGATGCTTATACCCCATTGAGTATATATGCTGTTTCCTCTCCTAACCACCTCTGATGAGGGCAAAGATTCCCTCATTCCCCCTTGCCTCCCCCACTTCCATATAATTGAAATGGCTCATTATAATAAAGAAAAATCTTATTATATGAAATATCTTGGCCTATTGCCCCTCTCCTTTTTCTTCCTCCCATTACATTTCCCTTTTTTCTGTTGACTCCATTTTTACACCATATTTTATCTTCAAATTCAGCTTTCTCCTGTGCTTCAACTATAAAAGCTCCCTCTACCTACTCTATTAACTGAGAAGGTTCATATGAGTATTATCAGTGTCATTTTTCTATGCAGGAATACATGCAGTTCATCATCAAGTCCCACATATTTTCCCCTTCTCTTCCAATCTCCATGCTTCACCTGAGTCCTGTATCTGAAGATCAAATCTTCTGTTCAGCTCTGGCCATTCCAACAGGAACATTTGAAATTCCCCTGGTTCATTGAAAGTCCATCTTTTTCCCTGGAAGAGGACATTAAGCCTTGCTGGGTAGTTGATTCTTGGCTGCATTCTAAGCTCTTTTGCCTTCCGGTATATTATATTCCAAGCCCTACAACTTTCCAATGTAGTTGCTGCTAAGTCCTGTGTGATCCTGACTGCAGCTCCATGATATTTGAACTGTGTCCTTCTGGCTGCTTGTAATATTTTCTCTTTGACTTGGGAGTTCTGGAACTTGGCTATAATATTCCTAGGGGTTGGTTTTTTGGGATCTCTTTCTCGGGGAGATCTGTGGATTGTCCCCATTTCTATTTTGCCCTCTGCTTCTAGAATATTAGGGCAATTTTCCTGTAGTAATTCTTTGAAAATGATGTCAAGGATCTTTTCCTGATAATGACTTTCAGGTATTCCAATAATTTTTAAATTATCTTTCCTAAGTTGGTTTTCCATATCAGTTGTTTTTTCAATGAGATGTTTCACATTTTCTTCTAATTTTTCATTTTTTTGGTTTTGAAGTATTGATTCCTGATTTCCGGTAAATTCATCAATCTCTCTGAGTTCTATTCTTTGTCTGAAGGATTTGTTTTCCTCAGAGAGCTTTCTTATTTCTTTTTCCATCTGGCCAATTTTACTTTTTAAAGCATTCTTCTCCTCAATAACTTTTTGAACTGTTTTATTCATTTGACCTAAGCTGGTTTTTAACATTCTATTTTCTTCAGCATTTTTTGGATTTCCTTGACTAAGCTACTGACTTCATTTTCATGTTTTTTCTGCATCTCTCTCCTTTCTTTTCCCAGTTTTTCTTCTAACTCCCTCATTTGATTTTCAAAGTCTTTTTTGAGCTCTGTCATAGCCTGAGCCCAATTTCTGTTTTTCTTAGAGTCTTTAGATGCAGGAGCTTGTGCTTTCTCATCTTCAGACTGAGTATTTTGATCCTTCTTGGGCTCATATGCAAAATATTTCTCATTGCTTGCTCATTTTCCCAACCTGTGCCTAGTTTTGGGGTGCTTCCTGAGCTTTTGGGACACTTCCGCAATGGTCTGCATGTTTGAGGCTCTGTCCTCCCTCCTGGTCTGTGAATGACCATATACGACCCCCTCTGCCATGGGGCTGAGGTGGAGGGGGCCCCTGCTGTTCTATGGGGGGGCCTATACTGCAATCAGGATCTGAATGTGGTCAGAGGCACAGAGTCCTGTTCCAGGGGCAGAGGACAGAACTGGGCATTCTCTCTCTTCACTCCCCCTCCCTAGGTTCAATGGGCTCATGCCCTAGGGGCTTCTGCTTATGGGCTCTGCCTGCTTCTGTTTCCTGGAACTCAGCTGCTCTGGCCATGCTGCTTTCTGTGTGACCTGAGGGCTGGGCTTCACATGCTCACTCTAGCAGAGGTCCCCCTCCTCTGTTCCCCAAATTTGTGCTTGGTGTTCCCCGGGGCATAGCTCAGGAAACTCCCACACTGCTGTGAGCCGCAGCTCCCAGCACTCTGGGGCTGCCTTTGGGAGGCTGAAGTTCTTTTGCTCTGGTGGGCCACCCCTCTGGTGGGCCACCCCTCCAACCCTGGGTAGCAGAGCCTTTCTGCTCTTTTCCAGGTTACCTTGAGTAGGAGAACTGCCTCATTGGGTCCCTCTGTGGGTTCTATCTCTGGAAAATTTAGTTAGAGTACTTAGCTTATGAATTTTATGAGCCTAAGACATGGATCTTGTCGCCATCTTTTCTCCATGCCTAGATCAATTTCTGATAATTCATTTTCAATATGAGGAGTTAGGATTAAGGGAAAGAAATATCTAAAGGATATTTTTTTAAAAGGTGAATATAGTGTTCCTCAGATTCTGAAGGTTTTTTGTTTTGTTTTGGTTTGTTTTTTTTTCCTCTGAATGGGGATACAATTGTCCATAGCTGGTCTAATATGATTTTCCTAGTTCTCTGAACTGTTGAGAGGAGCTGCTTCCGTTAAGTTTGTTCATCTTCCAATGTTGCTATTAAGGTATACATTGTTCTCTTGGTTCTGCTCCCTTTGCTCAGCATCAGATCCTGTAATTCATTCCATGCTTCTCCAGAGTCTGACCATTTATGGTTCCTTATAGAACCATAGTATTCCATAGTATTCATGAATCATAACTTTTTTAGCCATTCCTAATTGATAGGCATCCCCTCAATTTCCAACTCTTTGCCACTACGATAAAACACTGATATGAATATTTTGGAACATGTAGGACTTTTACCATTTTTTAATACTTTCTTCTGGAAATAGACCGAGAATTGGAATTTCTGGGTTAAAGAGTATGAACAGTTTTATTGCTCTCCAGGCATAGTTCCATATTGCTCTCCAGAAAGGTTGGATCTGTTCACAACTTCACCAGTAATGCATCAATGTCCCAGTCCTCTTTTTCAACATTGATCATTTCCCCTTTTTGTCATCTTAACCAATCTGATAGGTAAGAAGTAAAATCTTTAAGAGATTAAATGTTCTTCCACTTACTCTCAACATAAAGGATTGAATGAAACAGTGACAGCATGAGCAGGAGAAAGAATGTAGGAATTGGAGGCAGAGGAAATGGATAAAAATCCCAGCTGTATCATTTTTTATATATGTCACTTTGACCAAATCACTTCCTTTCTTTGAGCCTCTGTTTTCTCATCGACATAAGAGAAGGGTTTTAGATGCCTCTAAAATAATTTCTACCTACTCTATGATCCTTTCTTCACTTCATATGTTCTTATCTAACCTTCAAATATTTAGCATTGCTGCAATTAGTAAAAGAGCCTGTCTGACAGATAAAAAATTACATGGATGAAAAGGAGTCTTAGATTTCCTCCAAAAGTCTATATGGGGAATATTATATAAATCTGAAGAATATTATAAATATGTCAACAGAAGTTTCCTTGATGGGAAGGAGGAAAAAAGCAATGACAGATAGTATCTCAGGAGTGATTTCATTGCAGCCTATTTTAACAGACCCGGTGAAAGGCTAACAGCTCCTAATGTCTCCATTATGAACTAATAATATATCATTTTTTAAATTTCAGCACCTGTCTGAGAATGATATTCAGAAATTTCCCAAGCTCCGTGTACCGTAAGTTTTCTTACCTCTTTTGAAGTATCTTTTTTCAAGTGAGCCAGGATGAACTAAGATGGGGGGGGGAAACCATTTTAAACCATTATCAACCATAAGATTTATATGCTTATTTCTGAAATGAGTAGAATGACTAAAATGTTGGGGAGGAAGTAATGACTGATAGCCAGGTTTCTATGACTTCATAGAGTCAACTTATTTGGAAGAAAGAACATCTTCTATCAGCCCATTTAGTTGATGATGGTTCGATTTATGGCCTATCAAAGCCTGGGTTATTTTAGGGACAGTCAGACTCTAAGGTGATCTGAGGGGATGGTACTTAGTTTTCTGTGTTATCTTTTTGGAGTTTAAGAAGTAGCAGAATGTCTAGAAATAGTTTCAATAACTGGAAATAAGACATTGTGTTTGAAAATCAAGGACAGATTTAGAACTGGAAACAACTGAAGAAATCATCTAGTACCACCCACTCCTTTATTCCAAACTTACCATTCTTCACTTTGCCTCTTTTTAAAATAAGAGGTCAAATAAAGGTTTGGGCAAAGGTTCACTTAATTCATATTCATGTTTGGATACTATCCATAGAGGTGACCTTAAAATGGTACTTCTGTTTTCTTTTTCACTTTCTTATAATCCATATTGATTAACAACGAACTGAGAAGCAAAAGATCTAGATATAGAAGCTTGTTGATCTTTTATAACTTGAGAGAGTTATATTAAATGATCTTTCCTTGAGGATGAGCAAGTACAGATTGGAATTCTGATGTGTATGGAGTGGAGATTGAAGAAGAGTGGACAAGTCTGCTATAAATGAAAGGGATGTCCAGTCAAGCTAAAAACAAAACAAAAACCAGTGGATTTCAGTTCAGACTTGGGAGGTTTTTATGATGATATTTATTACAGAGATGGATGCAAAAGAAGTGAACCACACAATTAAAGACAAACCTAGGAATACAAAATTGACTAGGTCTTGAAAAGTGGAACCACTTCCATTGTGTCACTGTGAAAGAATTTTGATGATGTTAGAATTCAAACTAAGTATTACTCTGAGAAGGAAAGATGTTAGAAACGTTGAATCCATTTTACTTATGGAGAAACAAAGAGATTTATAGGACTTATCCAGGAATATATTGGAGAAGCATCAGGGAAATGGGTCAAGATGAGAATTAAGAATATTCAGTTTCTAATGCTTTCTTCAGATTTTCTGGTTTTGTTACCAATAACCCTCTTTAGTTGAGGGCATTTAGTATGGTACATAGAGAGCAGACCCTAGAGTCGGGAAGATTTACCTTTCTGAGTTCAAATCTGGCTTAAGACACTTGTGTGACCCTGGGCAAGTCACTTAACTCTGTTTACCTCAGTTTCCTCATCTACAAAATGTGAGAAAAGGAAATGGCCAACTACTCCAGGATCTCCAACAGGAAATCCCTAAATGAGAACAGAGAGCATATATGAATGAAAAATGACTTAACAAGAAAACTTTAGTACTGAGGAGGGAATCAATCAATCAATATTTATTATATTCCTTCTTTGGGCCAGACACTGAACTGGAACTGGAAAATATAAAGAAAAAAGCTAGGGATTCCCTGATCACAAAAATGTTTCATGCAAAAGATGGTACTTCAGCTGAGTCTAACCTTAAAAGGTAAAAGGTGAGGAATGGGATAAGGGACCCCTTCTAAAATTCCTTGTGACCAAGCACCCTGTCTCCTCTCCCAGATCAAATCAAAGTAATGGAAGAAATAACAAGGTCAATTTGTCAGGACTGTATAGTGCATGAATAAATGAAAAAAGCATTTATTAAACACTTATGTATAAAGCACTAGACTAAATAGTGGGGAATCAAATGGCAAAGGAAAAAACAATCTCCATCTCAAGAAGCTCCCATTCTAATTGGAGGAGAGAACATATACAGGAATATTCACCTAACATTTTAAGGCCAATGGAAGAACCTCATACTCCTAACATTTTAGTTACAGATCATATAGCAAAATTAAGGATTCTTCGGTATGCAGGTCACAAGACAATGTCTGAGAATGAGGAGCTAGTAGTTAAAGACAAGATTTTTATTTTTTTGCTGTTTATAATCATTTTCAGCTGTGTCTGACTCTATGAACCCTTTGGAGTTTTCTTGGCCAAGATACGGGAGTGATTTTTCATTTTCTTTTCTAATTCGTGTTAAAGATGAGGAACCTGAGGTCAACAGGGTTAAGTGACTTGTCCAGGGTCACACAGTTAGTAAATGTCTGAGATTGGATTTGAACTCAAGAAGATGAATCTTTCTGGCTCCAGGCCAGATATTCTATATATTGAACACCTAGTTTCCCTGATAAAGATGGTTGGTTCCAGTAAACTGGAGTATAGAAAAGTGGATTGATATGTAATGAGGCTGGAAAGGTGTTATTCATCTTTTATTCTTTTTTTTTTTTTTTTGCAAGGCAATGGGGTTAAGTGGCTTGACCAAGGCCACACAACTAGGTAATTATTAAGTGTCTGAGGCTGTATTTGAACTCAGGTAGTCCTGACTCCAGGGCCAGTGCTCTAGCCACTCTGTCATCTTTTACTCTTAAAGAAAACCAACCCTGTGGTGATGTATCGACTTGCTTGTAAATTGGATTGAGTTGATTCAGAGATGACCACTCTCCTCCAGAGTCATCAAGTCCAGGTTCCATTTTATCTGAGACCATATTCATTCAGTGCTTAAGGGCTAGATAAGAAAAGAGACAAAACATCAAAACTGTCTGGTATTGGCTAAGAAATAGAGTGGTGGACCAGTGGAATAGACTAGGTGCAATGGCAGGAAACGATTATAGTAATCTGCTGTTTGATAAACCCAAAAAGTCCAGCTATTGGGATAAAAACTCTCTCTTTGATAAAAATAAAGTGCTGGGGAAATTGTAAGTTAGTATGTAAGAAACTTGGATTAAACCAACATCTCATACCAAAATAAAATCAAAATGGGTACAGGATTTAGACATAAAAGACAATATTATAAGCAAACTAGAAGATCAAAGACTAGTTTACCTGTCAGATCTATGGAAAGGGAAGCAGTTTATGACTAAGGAAGAGATGGAGAACATCACTAAAAACAAACTAGGTATTTCATTACATTAAATTAAAAAGCTTTTGCACAGACCAAAACCACTGTAACAAACATCAAAAGAAATGTAGTAAACTGGGAAACAATCTTTACAACTAATGTTTCTGACAAAGGACTCATTTCTAAAATATACAGAGAACTGAGTCAAATTTTTGAAAAAAGCCATTCCCAAATTGACAAATGGTCAAAGGATATGCAAAGGCAATTTACATATGAGAAGATCAAAGCAATCAATAGTCATATGAAAAATTGCTCTAAATCATTACTTATTAGAGAAATGCAAATTAAAGCATCTCTGAGGTAGCACTTCACACCTCTCAAATTGACCAATATAACCAGAAAGAATAATGACCATTTTTGGAAGGGTTGTGGGAAATCTGGGACACTATTACATTGTTGGTGGAGCTGTGAACTCATCCAATCTTTCTGGAGAGCAATTTGTAATCATGCCCAAAGGGCAATAAAAATGTGCATACCCTTGATCCAGCAATACCACTACTGGGTCTAAACCCTGAAGAGATGATGAAAAAGGGTAAACACATCACTTGTACAAAAATATTCATAGCAGCCCTGTTTGTGGTGGCAAAGAATTGGAAATCAAGTAAATGTTCTTCAGTTGGGGAATGGCTTAGCAAACTGTGGTATATGTATGTAGTGGAACATTATTGTTCTATTAGAAACCAGGAGGGATGGGAATTCAGGGAAACCTGGAAGGATTTGCATAAACTGATGATGAGCAAGACGAGCAGAACCAGAAAAACACTGTACATCCTAACAGCAACATGGGGGTGATGATCAACCTTGACGGACTTGCTCATCTCATCAATGTAACAATCAGGGACAATTTGGGGCTGTCTGCAATGGAGAATACCATCCAGAGAAAGAATTGTGGAGGTTGAACAAAGACCAAGGACTATTACTTTTAATTTAGAAAAAAAATGAAATCTTATTGTCTGATCTTGGTATCTCTTATACTTTATTTTTCTTCCTTAGGGATATGATTTCTTTCTTATAACATTCAATTTGGATCAATGTACAACATGGAAACAATGTAAAGACTGGCAAATTGCCTTCTTTGTGGGGGGGGAGTAAGATTAGGGGAAAAATTATAAAAAAAAATAAATAAAATCTTTGCAATTCAAAAAAAAAGAAATGAGACAAAAGATGGTCCAGTTCACCACCACAAAAAATACCTCAATTTCTGACCAAAGCAGAAAATAATTATTATTTATACTCATTCTAAAGCCATCAAAATTTAAGCAGTGAGCCAGAGGTTTGTGGCTATTATTGTCCATTCTTTAAAAACCAGAGTGAAAACTTGTTTAAAAGCCTAATCAAGCTTAGTCATCTAGCAGTTCAATTTAAAACACAATGGGCTTTTTTTAGAGGTTGTTTTTTTCAGAGCTGTAAAAAAATAAAAAATGAAAACTGCAAAGGACAAAAGTAATATGTATATATATATATATATATATATATATATATATGTATATTATGAAATTCCATTCCCAAAGACTTATCTTCACTTATATATTGAGTCAACAAGTATTAAGTATCATATAGGCTAACTGCTCTAGGTGCTGAAGATACAAAAGAAAATTAAATTATTCTTTATTTCTAGGGGTTTATCTTCTATTAATCTGTATTAGATTCATATCTACAGCATTTAAAACATCAAGACCTAATTTCCAATGTAGGATCCAGGTTTTGGTAATATGGAATCCACATCTTAAGTCAGAGGACCCATATTTTTGGCACTGGATTCTATAACTCTAGGAGTAGGTGAAGAAGAGACTTGAAGGAACTCAAGAGCTTGGTTGGGCCACACCTAGAACACTTTGTCCCATTCTGGGTATCACATTCTAGGGCAGATATCAATAAGATGACAATGGGTAAAAGATTAGTAGTAAATGTAACTTGTCCATCATAGTATAGAGAGGAAGGGTCTGCAGGCCCTTCTAAAAGTCCTTGTGACCAAGCACCCTGTCTCCTCTCCCAGAACCTCTGTGAGTAGTATGCTGGTGAGGGAAGCAGAGATATTGCTCCCTAGTTAAGGAGAGAGAGAGAGAGAAAGAGAGAGAGAGAGAGAGAGAGAGAGAGAGAGAGAGAGAGAGAGAGAGAGAGAGAGAGACTCAAGCCTGAGGCAGGAAGATAACACTGAAGCAGTTATTTTAAAAGATGAAAAAGAAGGTGGCATGAGTCACCACACTCAAGCTTCAGCCCAGAAGGAGACTTCAAGACCCACACCCCTCAGTGCAGAGAAGGAAGTTGAGGGAGAACGGAAAGGAGATGTCACGAGAGGCCTCCTCCCTCCCTTCCTCCTCCCAAGCTCATTTTAGTGTCTCTGAGATCATTGGTACAGACGTGTTATGAGACTCAGGAGGTAGGAACTGAGAGGTTCCCAATGACCATCTCCAGTTCTTCTAGGTGTACCCCGAGTTGTGAAGGCAGTGATATTTATCTTCTCTTTCTTCCTGCTTGTTTTCTCAAAACTCCCTCCTGTCATCTCCTCCCCTCACCACTACAGGCCAGGGAAATTAAGTAACCCCATAGGAAGGCTCTGAGGACAGTTGGTCATCCCAGTTGACTCTTTTTTTTAAACATTTTTATTTAAGGCAATGGGGTTAAGTGACTTGCCCAAGGTCACACAGCCAGGCAATTAAGTGTCTGAGGTCAGATTTGAACTCAGATCCTCTTATCATGGTAGACTCTTGAAGAAGCTATCTCACTTTGGTCTCTAGAAAATGACAAGAAAAAAGTTTTGAAGGGTTTGAATCTCTAGGTTAGGTAAATGATTTTAAAATGTGCAGTTTTCTGTGTTCTTGTTTTTACTGAAAAAGAAGTCAGCAACCTTCTCTGTGAAAAAAGGGCATTTGATTCCATTTTCTCTAAAAGTACATATCACCAGCTAAGTGAGGAGGAGATATGTGAGAGAAGATAGTGGGGCAAGATGGTTAGTGCTAGAGGGAGATGCTAAAGCAAACACAGATGCTGAGTGGTTAGAAAGAAAAGAAATGGTGCCATTCCCTCAGTGAACAATGCCAGCTCACAATTTATAAAGGAGAGTGCAGAATATATTGTGGCTTTAAGAGGCAGGCAGGCAGGGTCTGGATTGTGGTAGAGAACCTTGTGACTATCCTGGGTTTCAGATCTCTTGCTTGAACAGGAAAGAGCATGTGATTTGAAGTGTGTTCATGTACCACTTCTGGCTATGGTAGCCAACTCAGTCTCTGTGGATCTCAGTTTTTTTCCATACATAAAATGGCAAGAAGGATGGATTAGATGAAGGTACAGTCTTTTTTGAATCTTCAGCTGCTGCAATTGGGGATCAGAGTCCGTAAGGTGCTAGGGCTAGATTTCTTCTTTTCTTCTTTGCATTCCAAGACTTTGACCATTTGAGATGATTTATTAGCTCATTGTTGTTCAGTTTTGGTTTGTTTTCAGTCATGTCCAATTCTTTGTGACACCATTTGGGGTTTTCTTGCTCTTTGCCAGTATCTTTATACTGGATTTGTTTGCCATGTCTTTCTACAGATCATTTTACAGATGAGGAAATTAAGGCAAATAGGGTTAAGTGATTTGTCCATTAAATATCTAAAGCCAGATTTGAACTCAAATATCATCCCAACTCCAGGTTCAGGCTTCACTGAGCCACCAAGTTGATTCTCTCCACCCCCCATCTTTTAACATAGTACAGTAAAAAGAGTACTAGATTTGCAATCAGAACTGGTTTCAAATCTAGGTTCTACTAATTGCTATCTATGAAACGTTTGCCAGGTCACTTAACCACTCTGTCTTGGTCTTCTCATTTGTAAAAAAGGGGTTGTTCTCCTAACAGAGAGGTGATAGAAATGAATAGAAAAAAAGACATATATCCATGGAGATAGTCAATGTAGGGATTTGTTTCATTTGATTATACATATTTATTGCAAGGGATTATTTCTTTTCTTTTGGGGAAAGAAGCCATGGGAGAAAGAGAAACTAAAATCTTGGTCATTTAAAAGAAGGAAAAAAAGGAAGCTATATTGGCAAGATAAAACTAAATAAAAGTTAGGCCTTCCAAAGTCCCTAATTAAGTCAATGTCAATTTAAAAAAGAAAGGTATAGACAAAGTGTTATGAGGAATTTGAGGAGATAGAGATGTAGAATGGCACCTGAATAAGTTTTCAGAAATCAAGGCGTGAAGAATCTTATTCCAGGAATTTGAACAAAATCAGTCAGTCTGTCAATACACATTTATTAAGCTGCACTAAGAACTGGAGATATAAAGAAAAGCAACAGACAGTCCTTGCCTTCAAGGAGTTCTGAGCCTATAGGGAAAGACAATGTGCAAAGAATTATGTGCTAATAGGATGGAAAAAACTGGAGGTAATTAACAAAGAGAAGGCAGTAGAATGAGGAGAGCCATAGGGGATAGTCAGCTAAAGTTCCAGATTGGGGGGGGGGGGTACCTAGGTGGCTAGGTGGATGGAATGAGTGGCCCTGGAGTCAGGAGGACTTGAGTTCAAATCCAGCCTCAGACACTTAATAATTACCTACCTGAGTGACCTTGGGCAAAACATTTAACCCCATTGCCTTAAAATAAATTTAAAAAAATTTTTTTTAAAGTCCAGATTGGGGAGAAGTGGGGGGGGAAGGAATAAGGACACAAAAACAAAAATACTCCAATTGGTCTAGAAGGTAGAGTACATAAAACAAAGCAGTATGACATAAAGGTGAGCTTGGATTCATAGACCTAAAAACACACACAAACAAAAAGCAACCCAAAACCCCATAGATTTAGAGTCAGATTGAATCTTGGAAGATTTCAAATTGATAAAGGTCTTGAATTCCAGAATCAGGAGTTTCTATGTAATCAGTAAATGATGAGGAATTATAGCAGAGAAATAACTTGATAGCTCTGTGCTTTGAAAAATTCTTGATTAGTGTGAGCAGAGTAGAATTCATCCAGAGCATAGCAACATATACACATTTCAATAATCTAAACATAGTGAAGTGTGGATTGTAGGAAAGATTTCATACAAGAGAAGTTCAGAGGAGGGGGATCAATACTAAATCACCGGGTTTGAGACTGAGTGGATAAATGTGTTAGGGAGGACTCAAAGCTGCCTGAGTTTTCTGACATTCTGTCTTAACATCTATATTGATTTGAAACTCTAAGAGTACTTTGTAGTTCTTTTGTATCTCCCACAGCACCCAACACACAATCTATCTATTATGACTACTTCTTGGTACATAACAGGTATTAGTATCATAATGATATACCTGATTAGTATCATAATGATATACCTGGAAATGACCCTGGAATCAGAAGACATGAATTCAAATCCTGTCTCTGATCATTATTATCCATATGAATTGAAGCAAGTCACTTTGTTGACCTGGACCTCAGTTTCCTCATTATATAAAATGAGGGGTTTGAACTAGATTCTTGCTTTCAATTTATGTCCCTATTATAACAGTGACCACATTGACCAATCTGAAAACCAAGATTGATATTTTTTAACCCTTTTCTCCAGAGATCTCCAGAACTCTTAAGGGGGAATCAGAGGTGAATGTCTCTGTCATTGACTCAAAGTCCTAGAAATTTTGTTTCCTCAATTTTTGGGGTGTTTAAGCACCCAGCTGGGGAAGATAGGTGGTATAGTGAATAGAATGTTGAATCTGGAGTTGGGAAGACTTCTCTTTCTGAATTCAAAACTGAACCTCACACTTCCTGGCTGTGGGACCCTGGCTAAGTTACTTAACTCTGTTTGCCTCAGTTTCCTCATCTGGAAAATGAGCTGGAGAAAGAAATGGCAAATCACTCCAGTATCTTTGCTAAGAAAATTTCAAATGAGGTTTCAAAGAGTTGGACAGGATGGAAAAAAAACTGAACAAAACCAAAAGCACCCAATTACATTTAACAATTAATAGATTAGCTTTCACAAAAGAATATTTGTCTCTAATGTATAGCAAGAACAAACATAACCCCCCCATACCCATACCCTCCTGAACCTCTCAGTATCATGGAAGGGATGAGGGATAGGGTTCAGAAGGGCAAACAAAAGTTAGGCAAGTCCCAAACCCAACAAACTTCAGGACTCCTGTCTTGGCACCCTGGCTTCTGAGGGCTTCCCTGCTTTGACATGAGAACAGAAGATGTCTTCTCCCAAAAGTAGAACCCTGGTCTCTCTAATATAGGTGTCTCAGTCTTAGGATTTGGATGGTGTCTGAATACAAATTGAAGTTTACTTCTTTTGTAACTTAATTTTTCTTGAGGTTTCTCTTTATTTTAGGGGGGGTGCTTATGTTTACTTTTACATACAGCTACACTTAAAACATAACTACTGTGGTAATGTTTTCTTGACTACACATTTTTAATCTATACCAAGTAATTTGATTCCCAAATGAGAAAGAAAGTTGGTTGG
Source organism: Macrotis lagotis (assembly GCF_037893015.1). NCBI lineage: Eukaryota > Metazoa > Chordata > Mammalia > Peramelemorphia > Peramelidae > Macrotis > Macrotis lagotis. The sequence continues at coordinate 374,940,626 of NC_133658.1, forward strand.
GAGGAAGGAAGAGAATGAGAAAGAAAGTTGGTTGGGAGGAAGGAAGAGAATTTGGAACTAAAGGTTTTGAAAGTAAAGGTTGAAACTTGTTTTTGCATGTAACGAGGAGAAAAACAAAATAAAATAAAATAAGAAAAGAAAAGAAAAGGAAGCAAAGAAAAATATACCAAAGGAAAGAAAAAAATCTATTACATGATGATTCTACCTCTAACTAAGGAAAGATATTTATGAAATACCTAGAATTCATATTCATAAATTATTAGAGCTGGATAATTTAATCTAGCACTTTAATTAAAGGTGATTGCGTTTGAGACAAATTTCATTAAATTTGTATGAGCATGGGGGAGAAGGGGTACAGGAGATATGACACTTTTGACAGGTACAAACCTTCCAAAGAAGGTAGTGGTCCATCCAGCAAAATGCCCTACCCTTAGAATGAGGGGCTTGAGGAGTAGGATGACCCTGAAAGAGAATAGATTTTGGGAGGTTTGGGGACCAGAGAACAGCTTGCAAGGTAAGACTTGGGGACCAGTGTCCAAGACAGAAGTCCCATTCACCTTGTCTGCTAGTTATCCTAATTCATCTCCAAGATAGAGTGGTATAGCCAGAGGAGACAAGTAATATGTCTAAAGTCACAATGAGCTAGAGAAGGAACTAAGACTAATGCTCTCTTGATTTCCATTGTCCTTTTCAGTCTTCTTACTCTCTTTTTTTCTCTGTATACATTGCCAACATCATCCCGAGAAAAAGAAAAGACCCATTTTCTTCTTTCTGTAGAATAAGAGCAACACTCTACAGGCTGGCCCTGGGCCTCCTTTTCCTCCAGGGTCTCTCTGCCCCCAACCACTCTCAAAGTTCATATCTACCTTAGTTCAGGGCAAAGCTTTTCTCTGAATAAAGTTACATAGGACTGTGAAATGTGCAGTGATAGAGTGCTATGATGGGGAAGACAGTTCAAATCTGACTTTAGATACTTCCTAGCTCTGTGATACCAAGGTAGGTGAGGGCCATCTTCAGTGATCCTGATTCATGTTTGGTCCCTGGACCCAGATGGCTCCAGATGAGATAGTGAATCACTCCCTCACTCAAATCTAAGTCACTTGCATGTCATGGTATCAGTTTTCTGATGTAAGAGTCTTCTTTGAGAACAAAGGACAAACAATATCTAGGCAAGTTACTTTACCCAGTTTGTCTTAGTTTCCTCCTCTATTAAAATGACCTGGAGAAGGAAATGGCATACCTCTCCAAAATTTTTGCCAAGAAACCCCCAAAATTGGGTCATAGAGTACATGAAACATTTGATCAAAAGCAACAATAAACCCAATCCTTACCTTGTGCTAAGAGCTATGGAGGATTCAGGACAGTGGTAGAAGTATAAGACATTTTCACCTGCCTCACGGGACCTAGAATCTACTCGGAGAATCAGGACTTAAAAATAGGAAGCTATTGGAAGATAATGGAAAACAACACCAACTCATACTTTGTAGATATTATGCCAAAGGCAATGGGAAAGATGGAACTTGGGAGAATCTTGAAGGAGACTAGAATAGTGAAAAATATGCCAAATTCTGAGACTGGCATAAGACAAAATAGTAGGGTGAATGAAGGAGCAGGAGAGAAGTGGAAGGGCCTGAGTTTCCTGGAGAAGGGTCTCTAGAGCATGTCTCAGGTAGAGGCCCACACTTGGTATAGTTCTATTAGTATTTGTGCTTTGAAATTAAAGTATTATAGCTTAAAGAAAATATGTAAAGTAGAGCAGTCAGGGGGCATTTGGACTCCCATAAGCACAGGATCTGCAGATAGTGCTGGGTGGTAGAGTGATTCTGTAGATACCTTCACTATTTTAAAATCAAGTTTAAGCCAATTCATGGACTGAGTCAGCTCACAGGGACTGGTTGTTGTCAGCTGTTTATTAAATGATCAGCGTTCATCTGGAAAGGGTGCTTTCAGAATAGCTGAGCTAATTTCCTCATCTATATGGAGGAGCATTTGAAGATGGGAAATTTTCTAAATGAGCTATGAAAAAGAAATGGGAGAGTTGGAGGAATTGTGAGCATAATAGGTTAGGGTGAACAAGTTAAGAATGAAAACATAAGAGAAAAGTATTTGGAGTAATAGGACCTAGGCCAGCAGAGCAGCTGGCTCTGCTCTGTACTGTGTGAATAAACAACTTATTTCAAAGGCAGGGAGATCCTGCTGGAAGAGAATGATATTTGTAACTTCAAGATTTACAAAATTCTATAATAAAATAGCATTTATATAGTACTTTATATATATTTTTGCCTTTAATTCTCATGATAACCTTGTCATAAATTTAGGTTATTACTATTATTATTATTATTATTATTATTATATCCATTTTTATAGATGAGGAAATTGAGGTTGAGAGACTTACTTAGAGTCACTTCTAGTAAGTCTCAAAGGGAGGATTTGGATTCAGATCTTCTGACTTTAATTCCAACATTCTTTCTACTTTGCCACCTCATGTTCTCTTTTATTCAGTTGTTTCTGACACCTTCTGATTCCATTTGGGGTTTTCTTGGCAAAAATACTGGAGCGATTTACTATTCATTTCCCACTCCAATTCATTTTTACGGATGAGGAAACTGGGAGAAACAGGGCTAAGTAACTTTGCCCAAGATCACACAGATCTGAACTAAAGAAATAGACTTCCTGATATCAAACCTGGTTCTCTATCCACAGAGTCACCTACCTACCCAGACCTGCTCTTTCTATTACATTATCTCATTTGAACCTCACAAAACCCCTGTGAACTAAATTCCGTAATTATTATTGGCACTGCCATTTTACAGATGAGAAAACTGAGGCTAAGAAAGATTATGAGACCTTTCTGATGATAAAGAGGTCTTCCTGACTGTATTTGTAGTACAAAGAGACAAGACAGCCAGGAAAAGAAGAAAAATGATCATTTGTACCATTTACAGGAGAATGAAGGTGATTCAGTGGATGGGGCTGGACTTTCCCTCCATCGGACATTCACTAGCTGTTTGACTCTAAATAAGGCATCTAACCTCTCTCACCTTTAGTTTCCTGATCTGTAAAGTGGACATAACACCTACTTCACAGGATATGAGGATCAAAGGAGGCTACATGTACAATACCTTACAAACCTTTTAAATTTATAAATTTATATAGTTTATATTGATTGAATAAAACTGTATAAATTTGAGCCATTATAATAACAATTATTAAAAATCATCCTGGGGGAAACAACTCCTGACCTTATATAGGCAAAATCAAACTGTTTTTCAAGAAAGCATATGGGAAGATATTCACACCAACATCTTTTTCTTCACTCCTACACAGAAACCTCATAGTAATTGCTGTTTGTGAGAATATGATTAAAATGACCAGAATATTTTACATTTGATAGGGTATCTCCATTGAACCTTAATGATGTCCTACACAGAGTAGGTTTTATAATCTCCATTTTAAAGATAAGGAAATAGTAGCACAAGAAATCCACTGATTTATCCATAGTTCCTTGTGTTAGGAAAATATCTGTGAATCATTTGATCTTTTTATTGAAGTGACCTACATAGTTTCCTGGGAACTTGGCAGGGCTTAGACAGACCTTGTTCTGAGTTTTTTTTTTCATCCTACTTCTCAGCTAATGCAGAGAACAAAGAAACCTCCTTACTTCATCTCTTTGACTCAGTAAAAAAGAGATTTATTGCCTTCCAGTCACTCACCTGTCCCCTCACTCCATTTCAACCTTTTTTCCTGGTCCAGGAATCTTGAGTGTGTGTGGGAAGAGAGAAAATGAGTCACCTCCAGCAATTTATTGACCTTTAAGGCAAAAGAAGTGGGGGTCAACAGACAGGCTGTGATTAGTTCTCAGGGAAAGGCTTCACAGATAAAGGCTTAGAAAAGACTGGAGGGAAAAGAAATCTCCTGACTATCCCTCAGCTTGGCAAGCATTCTCCCAAATGCTTTGGGTATTCTTAAATGGATGGAGAACCTAGTCAGGTACTGCTTTCTGCAAATGCAATTGCCTGGCCTAATTCTAATTCTTTTGCCAGCCCCTTGTTGCAACACTACTGTGGCTGTGTGGTTTGGTACTTCCTTCCTTCAGTAGTTACAGGAGCCCTGGCAACCTCACAATGTGATACACACCCACACCCCACATAAATATATATACATATATATATATATATGTATATATATATATATGTGTGTGTGTGTGTGTGTATGTATATATATGTATTCATAGTCATCCATATATATACACATATATGTTCATATACATTAATAATTTACAGGCATGAATGAAAACCAACAATTTTAATGTAGTTTTTCCAAAAGGAAGCATTTTGATTCTAGTTGGTAGAAATAGTGGTCTCCATTGGAGATGATATAATCACCATTTTTTTTGAGGGTTAGTTCTGACAAAGGCAAATAGTTCTATTTGTTCCTGACATTATATTTACATCATCCTCAGAGAACTTTAAGTAATGTATATAGTCAAGGGATATCAGAATCAATAAGCAAGCATTTATTAACCACCTTTTGTGGTTAATATTGTAATGGAGACAGCTAGGTAGATCAAATGGATAGAAATCTGGGCCTGAAATCAGGAAGACCTAAATTCAAATTGAGTCTCAGCCATTTACTAGCTGTTTGATGCAGGCAAGTCACTTAATCTCTGTTTGCCTAAATCCACTGGAGAAGAAAATAACAAACTAGTAGTTTTACCAAGAAAATCCCATGGACAGTATGGGACTGTATGGTACACAGGGTCACAAAGAGTTGGACATGACCAAACAACAACATAATTTTCTAGGTTTTGGGGATCCCCTGTCTCCGTAAAAAAGAAACAGTTTCCATCATTTGAATGAAAACTCCAAGAAGACAAAGACAGTCTTCAGTCCAGCACAGTATGTAGCACATAGTAAATGTTTAATATTTTTTGCCTGCACTCAAAATGTTTACATTCCATCAAGGGAAAAGTTGTTGTTTAGTTGTTTTTCAGTCATATTCAACTATTAATTGTTCCATTGGGTGTTTTCTTGGCAGAGACACTAGAGCAGTTTGCCATTTCCTTCTTTAGTTCAATTTTTAAAAAAGAAACCAAAGCAAATAAGGTAAAGCAATTTGCCCAGTATCCTACAACTAGTAAGTATCTGAGTCTGGATTTGAACTCAGGTCTTCCTAACTCCAAAACCAGAGTTCTATCCACTTCATCTCTTAGTTGTCCATCAAGGGAGATAACATATATATATACATATATATATATATATATGTGTGTGTGTGTGTGTGTGTGTGTATACATAAACATAAATAATAAATGAAATATAATTTTTCAGAGGAAGACATTATTAGTCATGAGGGAGATCAAAAAAGTTTCCATGTTTAAGCTGATCTTAAAAAGTATTGAAGAAAAATATTAATACTCTCCTGTATACAAGAAGGTCAGAAATGATCAATTCAACATCATTCTAAATGTAAGCATTGTTCTGCTCAGGAAAAAAGTCCAATCTGGCAGAATCCTCCTATGGTGATTAGATATCTCTAATTTAAATTTAAAGGAACATTTATAGAAATCTTGAATGAAGAAAATGTCAAACTGATTAAAAACAGTTTGGATTAACCTCCTACTCCCATCTAATAGAAAATAATCTCTTAACATTCCCAGAATGTTAATGTTAATATCCCCAGAACATTCTGGGAAAACCAACTTCCTAACATTACCCATTTCTCTTTGACCATTGCCCTCCAGAGTTGTAGGGAAAGATCTAGAGAAATCAAAAGAAACTTTGATCTCTGTCCATTACTATTCTATTTAGAATGGAAAAAGAGGACATTGCCTTTAGGTAAGATAACCTCTCCAAGGGTTGTGTTGGAGCTGACTCTTTGTAGAGCTAACTATTAAACTTTTAGAAGTTATTTATTGTTTTGTTGACTTTCTAAATAGAAAGAGTCAAGTTAAGATTGTCTAATTAAAAAGTGATGGGAAAAAGGGTAATAATATGGATTAAATTTTAAAATGTAGTGTTACTTTTTTTTCTTCATTCCGAAAACCCATTGTTAAACATTTACCAGCACAATGTTACTCCATTTAAGGATTTGGAAAGGTGATGATCTTAGCCTCAAAAGAGGTATTTCTTATTCTAAGTTTAATTCATTTTCCAAGGCCTTAGTTTTCATTCTTTATATTTTCCACACTTCCTAAGAGAAAGGGTTACTCAGGCCTTAGAGAAAGAGAAAAGATCAGAAATAGATTGTAGACTAGAGAAATATTTACTTTTTTGTTAATTTTAGTTGAACTAAACAAGTTTTTATTTTTAAATAAACCTCCACAAAGGAAAAAAAGGGGATTCTAAGAGTTGAGTGTGAAGAGAGAATGAGAAATAGGCAAGAGATTATTGTGTTTGAGAAACAGCAAGAAGAACTATCAGGTTAGATGTTGTTACTTTTGTTCAGTCATGTTTGACTCTTCATGATCCTATTTTGGGGTTTTCTTAGCAAAGATACTAGAGTAATTTGTCACTTCCTTCTCCAGTTCAATTTTACAGATGAGTAACTGAGACAAACAGGAGCAAATGACTTGCCTAGGATCATACAACTAGTGTCTTAGACCATATTTGAGCTCATAAACATGAGTCTTCCTGCTTCTTAAGCCCAGTGTTCTATTTACTAGCTGCTCATCTAGTTAAAGCTTAAGAGTTCATGAAGTGTTAGCTTTATGTAAACTGAATTGGAGAGGAGAAAGACTTGAGGCTTTTATATTATTATAACCAAAGGAAGTCTGGAGAATTTTACAATTGCATCGTTTCATGATGAGCAGGTCCCAGGAACTACTGAATACACCAATCATAATCACAAATAAGCTAGATGAAGGTAAAGCCAGGGACAGCAGTATTTCTCTCATGTCAGTGGTTGCCAGGAACTCTAGCTGTTTTTCTCTATCATGCCCTCTCCTCCCTCTAGATGAAAGTATTCTCCTTTCATTAAGGATTTTCCTCTGGACTTGATAGCCTATAGGATCCCAGAGCTCTCTAGAGAGGTCAGGAAATATAGTAAATAAAGCTTTGGGTTTAAAGTAAGAAAAGCTGGATTAGAGTCATTGTTGCAACACTTATTGATTGCATGATTCTGGGCTGGTCACCCTCTTTAAGTTTCAGTTTTCTGACATGCAAAATAAGAGACAGACAAATAAATAAATCAATGAATAAATAAATAAACAAACAAATGAACATTCTTGCACCACTTAGAATTACTAAAGTTATTATGTGAATGAATTGGTATTATAATAATATGATTCCTGGTACCTAAAACTTCATCTCATCCAACCTATAACTAAATAGGCATAGTTAAGTAAAGCATTCCAGAAAAGTGGTCATTCAATCTCCTCCTGAAGAACTTCAGTAGTCAGTGGTCAAGACAGGTCATTCCATATGGAAACAAGTCTATTTGTTAGGTATTTTTACTTAGTGGAACTGAAATATGTTTCATGATAACCTTGACTCATTTCTCCCAGCTCTGCCTGCTGGGGCCAAGTAGAACAAATCTAGTTTCATATGTTTGTGTGTGTGTGTGTGTGTGTGTGTGTGTGTGTGTGTGTGTGTATAAATATAAATAGATATATAATTATATATATATATATATTTATATCGGTATCTAGCTATCTATTTAGATAGATAGCTATTGAGAGAGAGGGAGACATTAAAATACTAAAAGACAAGCTTCTATAAAACTTTCCTTTCCCCAAGTCAATGCTTTTTTTTAAGCTAAGCACCCCAGGATCCTTCAACAGATTGCTATATACTATCATTTAAATGTTTGACTCTCCTGGCCTGCTCTAGAGACTCAGCAGTCTGCCAATGTTATTCATGAGATGGTTCCCAGAGCTGAATGCAATAGTCAGGTCAGACATGATCTTGCTATATTTTTTCACTTGCTCTGGACATTCTTTGTGGCCTAAAAACCACAGTTTCCTCTTTTGTGTGTTCGTGGCTATCCAGAATACTGTTCGTTGACTCATGTTTACAGTATGCTAAAATAATTTTTCAGACAATATTATTAGGAATAGAACCTTATCTACTATTTATGATTTTATTTTTAACTCAAGTAAGACTTTACATGTATCTCCATTGTTAGCTTCATACCATTGTTTTATCCCATTGATATTTTTTGGATTTTTGATTCTATGATCCAATACGTTAACTCTCTTAACTTTGTGACAGCTATAAACTTAATAAAAATACATTCACTTGTCTTTAATTAAGACATTAAATAGCAAAGATGGCTGAGTCAAGTCACTAGATACCCCCTTCCAGTTGACATTGAGTCATTAATGCCTACTTTTAGGTTCTATGCTCTTAACCAGTTCCAAATATATCTAACTCTGCTGTCATTGTTGACAAGGATAGTTTCAGAGAATTTCCCAAATGCCTTGCTGAAGGTTCTAGTACATTTTGAAAATATTGAGAACTAGACTGAGAAATATTTTAACAATTTAGTAACATCATCAAAAAAAAAACAAGAAACGATTGGTTTGATATGGTCTGTTCTTAATGCAAAAAAGATGGCCCTGAGGTTTATTGTTTGCAATTCCAGTGAGTCCACCAACTATTTAGTTATATGATTCAGGAATCTAAAGTCAAGTTCACCAATTTATAGTTGGAAGACTGCTCTCTTTCTCTAAAACTAAGACATTTGCTTTTCTCCAATTTTCCAGCACCTCCTCTCTCATTTCTTACAAAAATTGCTGACAGTGACTCCATAATAAAAACCTGCAAATTTTCAAAGCACCTTGAGATTCACTTTGTTCAGGACAAGTGAATTTTAATGTATCCAAAATATCTAATTGTTTGTATGATATCTGCTCAGGTACCTTTAGTTTTAAGTTCTATTAACCATTTTTGTTCTATTCTTTCTAGTACAAGGCTCACTGAACTTTTCAGGAATTGCTAATAGAAAATTTTTAAAAAAATAATAATTGTTTACTTTCTATCATGGCTTTATTTCCCTGAAGAGATATTTCTCTTTTGAGTCTCTCTTCTTTTCCACAGTCTAACTAAAATAAATAAATAAATGAATAAAACTTGTTTGTGTCCTTAACATTCACCCACAGTTACAGTTCACTGTGAGCATTAGTGGTCTGACACCATGCTAACAGGATCATATCAGGTTATTTTTTGTTTTTTTTTATTACCTAATCCTGCTTCTATTCTCTCTATGTACACTCTTAAAAATGTAAATACGAGAATGAGCTCCCAATGCATCCCATTTTGCTCCTCTTCAACAACTCCCTGTTTTCTTTCTCATTGATACTATTTATATTTGTGTTTTTAAAATTCCATCTTGAATGTTTCCCCATGCTTCTTGGATCTGTGTTGCCTAAAGGATTTCAGGCTAAGGGCCTCCCTAGCTTTCTCTGTGAAATAGTCCCCAAAGTGAGGGTATCCCTGACATTACTTCCCCTTCTGTGTTATCAAATCTAAGATAGAATTAATTAAGATAAAATCTCCCTCTGAACCCTTTTCTTTTCATTTTTTTATATCAGTTTTTTTTTTTATATTGGTGGTTAGTGCCTTCTCGTTAATCAGAGTCAGGTTAGAACAACAGCTCTCCCTTGTCACTTCCTCTATTTTTTGAAATATTACATTGTCATTTAAGCAACACAAGAATGCATTAACTGATTGACTTTGGCATAGAGAGAGTTCTAGTGGAAGAATTTGGATTATATTCCTGGGATTCAAGGCTCTGACAAGTATGATTTTACCTTATCTTGCCCAGACCACTTCACCATTTTGCAGCCATGTCCAAATCATGTTGATACATGTATAATAACTGTGTCTCCCCCAAGGTGAACCTGTGTACACACACAGACACAATTTGCTTATCTGTAGTATCTGTATTTCTCAGTTATAGTGCCTAGCAAATAGTAAGAATATTTTATTCATGTAATCTTTCATTTATGTACAAATAACTAAAGTCCCTTTCCTTTATATTTTTTTCATGTTAGACTTAAGCATTGCATAAATAGGAGGTGTTGGGTGGTGGTAGTGCTGATTGTTATAAACAAAAGGGGCAAGACTTGCTTGGGCAGAAAGCTGAGTGATTATTCCAGGTCAAGTGATAGCATGAGCAATGTATCTTGTATATGCTGGCTCCCTTACTAAAAGCCAAGTTGATTCATCTTCTCCCCAGAGTTTCAGGATAACCCTGAGTGGCTGAAGTATCTCTATTCCAATCAGTTGTGTTCTCCAGAGTTTAGTGACTAAAATACTTCCATTTAACCACTTAAAATCATTTAGCTTTGGCAAAGGGATATTTTACTAAAAAAACATAACAAGGGGGCATAGATGGTGCAGTGCCAAAAAAAAAAGAGCCCTGATAATCATTTTTGAATGCCTCTTCAGCCAAAGAGTCACTTTTTCACCATGTTGTTAGTTGATGAGAAAGGAAAGAAAGAAAAAGAAGGGAGAGAGAGACAGAGAGACAGAGAGAGAGAGAGAGAGAGAGAGAGAGAGAGAGAGAAAGGAAAAAAGAAAGAAAGAAAGAGAAAGAAAGAAAGAAAGAAAGAAAGAAAGGAAGGAAGAAAGAAAGAAAAAAGAAAGAAAGAGGAAGGAAGGAAGAGCTATGCTGAAGAAATGGTCAGCAGTGGGGCAGCTTTGATTATTCACATAGTTGTTGTTTGTCCTTCTGAAAAAGGACCATGACTTCAGGGAGATGATGCCATGATATGCAAATGAATTGGATTTAAGTGAGAGAGAAGGCTATGCAAAGTCACCACCCTCACTTTCTCCTCCCTGGGTTACCCAAGGGTGTTCTGCCCAAAGGAATGTAAATTTTGATCTTTGAAGCCTAACAACATATCTTGGGGTTTATAGCTCCAATTCACTCTGGGTCTCATAGAGCAGCCAAAAATAGGTCCCAGTTCAACCCCACATGTTTACTGTTTGGATACAGACTGACTCAGAGTGAAAGTAAATAGGAGTTGTTTCTGTTTTGGCCAAAATCCCTTAAGAGTCTTTTCCTCCCAGATTGATTTTTTTTTTTTTAACTTCACAAAAGAGGCCATTCTTTGCCTCAATCAAACTGAAATGTGATAAAGGCCTTAGCTTAAAAGACCAAGGTGTCCCACTGCATCCAGGATCATCTCCAGTTGTCCAGATCTATGTCTGGCCACTTTACCCAGACGACTCTATGGGAGAAAGGTTAGTGACTTTTGTATAGGCTACCTCAATTAAATCCAGCTCACTTGCAGGTCTTGATAGCGCTTCCCTGATGTCATGATCCTCTTTGAGAAAGAAGCATAAACAACAGCTGAACATAGCCATTTAAAGAATGTCTATGAATACTCCAAGGTACATCATCATGATTCTCCTAGAAGCAGAAATAAGGTTCCCTTGCATCTCTAGATAGGTAGATGCCAATTAGAGGCATCTCCAGTGAGGTGGATACTATTTGAGCCTTTTAGTGCTCTCATTCTCTAAGGCTGGAGAGAGAGAATAGAATTGAACAATGAGTGTTTTAAGGTAAAGTATGAACTTAATCTACTTGACAACTTTTGTTTTGTACTGACTAAAGAATATCATGGATCTAGTTATACAGACTGAATGATGGAGTGACCTATAGATCTTGGTTTTGCAGTTTTGATGTTTATATGTTTTATTTTTTACAGAATTTTAAGCAAGTTAAGTCAAGAAATCAACAAGAATGAAGAAAGAAAAAGTTTATTTGTAAAGAAGTAAGTTGCATAACATTGTTTTTCCCCCCTTTATTTCTTAATCTGATTTCTTTAACAAAATGAAACCTCCCAAGCATACACATACAAATAATAAACACATCCAAAAAGTTCAATAAAACAGCAATTATAACTGATTGTACATTTAATTCTGTTGACTCCATTTGAAGGTTTTTTTTTTGGCAAAAATACTGGAGTGGTTTAACATTTCCTTCTCCAGGTGATTTTTAGGAAACTGAAACAAACAGGGTTAAGTGTCTGAGGCTGGATTTGCTTTCAGAAAATTTAGTCTTCCTAATTCCAGGACTGTCACTCTATATCCACTGCCCCACTCTGCTGTCCTTCATACAGCTATATACATTTATAATTCAACAGTTGCTAAAGGAAAGAAAGTTAAGGGTTTTGGTTTTTAACATGATATTACAAATATTGTCCATTATTATTTCACTTGTGCTTAGTTATTGCCTCATGTATTTATATGATCAGCTCTAAGATTTTTGAACCTACTTTTTCTATTCTATTTCACTTACTATATCTTTCCGTGTTTACTTTAATTCTTCATCTGTGTTTTTTCTTGTGGAATAAAATATTTGATTATATTCAAATAATACAGTATATTAAGTCATTTCCTATTACTGGGCACATATTAACTATTTGTTATTATATTCAAAGTGCTGCTAAGAATATTTTTTATCCAGAGAGTTCTATTTTTTTTGTCAATAAACTTGTTTATGTATAAACACAATAGTAAAATCAATGGGGTACAGGGGCATGAACAATTTCATAATTTTATTATTCTAAATTCTTTCCAAAAACAAACTAATCCCCAGCATTCTTATACTGTTTCTATTTTCTTCCAGCCTTGTCAACATTGAAAATGTCCTTGTTTTACTGTCTTTGACAGCTTAATGGCTATTAAATGATACCTAGTACTTTTAACTTGCATTTTTCTCATTATTGAAATTTTGAACATTTTTTTAGCTGTGATACTGATGATAGTTTCTGTTTTTCTGAGTTTTTAGCTGACTGATGAACAACAATAAAATTTGTATTACTGAAGGCGATTTCTGTTCTGTTTTTTAGCTAACTGATGAAACTACGATGATAGTTTGTATTTTTTATTTTAAAAATTTCCTGCAAGCATCCTTATCCTTGACTACTTAGCCAGTGAGGAAAGGCTTTTTATCTTATAGATTTGTATCAATTCTTATTGGTTTTAGATGTTAGAATTGTGTCAAAGAAGTTTAACACAAGGATCTTTCCCTGTCAAAATTTTTTTTCTTATTCTGGCTGTACAGATTTTATTTGTACAAAAATGCTTTCTTTTCATATAACTAAAATTGTCTTTTTTATCTTTTATCCTTTATTCCAAAATGTTGTTGGTTAAGAATTATTCCTTTATTTGTAATTATGAAAGTTCTTTCATAACATTCTCTAATTTCATGGTTTGGTTTTCTTAAAATCTTTAAATATTTTAGCCAGTTAGAATTTACTATGCTGTATTATATAAGATTCTTGTCAAAATACAATTTTAATAAAACTCCTTATTCAGATTTTTTTAAAATAATTTAATTCTTCAGGAATCTGAGTTCTCATTTTATTAAATTCTAGACTGCTGTTAATATTTGTGGTTAAATCTTCCATAGCTTATCTAGTACCTAGATTTTTTTTTTGAATCCACCTTTTGATTGCTTGTAAAAAAAATACTGTTTTATAAAATAATGTAAAAGGCAGAAATACCATTCTCCTTTCTATTCTGTTATTACCTGCCCTCATTATTTCCTTTGATTTTCTTAAAGATTTGATCTGCCCTTTGGTTTATATTTAATTCTAAAAAGTATATCATTGGCATTTTATTAATATAACATTAAATCTGTAGATTAATATGGGCAGCATCATCTTATTTATAAATCATCTGACCAAAAACATGGAATTCCTTTATTACTTGGATTTTCTTTTTCCATTTTTAATCATACAGTTGTATTTGCATATTGTGTGTTCTCGTTAGGCTCATTACTACAAATTTCATGCACTTTGCTGTATTTTAAATATTTCTTTTTCTCCCTTTTACTCAAGTTTGCTATCAATGTAGTATGTAAGAAATATAGATATTTCATGGGATTTGATTTATACGCTAATACTGGGTTGAAGATGTTTTAGTGTTTTGTGATTGATTCTGCAGTTGATTCTCTTGCATTTTTCAGTAAAACATATATAAAATATAAATGGAGATAGTTATGCTATTCTTTAGCAATTGTTATTGTCTTAATTTCTTTATTTCATTTATTCCTATAGGTAGTATTTCCTTCTTTAGGGAGCATTTTTAAAGTTGTTTGAAAGAATAATTATCTTAATTGACATGTTTGATTTATGCTAGATCTTTACTGAAAGTTTTTACATTTTTCCATAATAAATAATGCTGTCTTGGTTTTAGATAGATGTTTTATTATCATGTTGAGGTAGTATCATTTCATCCTTGCATTCCTCATCTAAGAATAACCTGTTATTGAACATTTTTGATAGATTTCTGCAGTTTTTTTCTACTTTTTTGCCACTTTGTTTTTATCTCTTTTTATAGTTCTGCAAATATTAATTAGTGACATTGGTTTATGTATCTCTTTTTCTCAATAATCCTTTCCTGGTTTGGGATAATTCTATAATTTGTAAAATATTTTTAGTAAAATTATTTTGGTTTAACTATTTGGAGATTCAAATAAACTGAAGAAGGAATGCCTTTCTTACTTATTATGCATAGGTTTTCTATGAATACTTCAATCTGGGGCTTACCTTACCATCAGATTGGCATTTTTAAAAAGGTAGCAGAAGACATATCCTAAACTTTAAGGAGATCCTTTATTTCTGCTTAGTTGGATTAAGACAGTGATTTTTCCAATCATATAAAAAACATTCACTTTTGTCATTTCAGATCCCATCCAAGATTTCCTGAAGAAAAAGGTAATAGTTTATGATATGAGTAATAATTTGATTAAACTGGTAATTTATGTTTGAGTTATTATGGTTTAAAGTTGCTTATATAGGTGTCATTTAAATATTTAGTAGTCTAATTATCAAAGTACTTCCCTAAGTAAGAATTTGGGCAGAGTTTGGTGAGAAAAGTACAAGATTGTCATCCAAGATTCATCCTTCTAGATCCCTGATATCATGTTTCCTTTCCTAAAGTGATACTTTCCCAAAGTGCAAAATTATGTAGCTACTAGAGTTAACTTTCTGTTATCCCATCTCCTCTCAAATAATTATTCTGAATTTAGCTCCTCCTTGGTTTAAACTAGGGGTCTCAGAGTGAAATTTTAATTTACCTTCTAATTGAGATTCAATTACCCCTAGACTTTAGGAGTGGTTAATATCAGTTCGGGATGCCATTCTACCAGTTCTCTAAGGGAATCAAGAAAATCAGTTAGCTTTCTAGGCTTCAATTTCTATATCCTAAAATTGATGGGGTTCCTGTAAGTTCTAAAATGATGATAAAGAACAAACAAAAATCTTGAAAAACAGTATCTGAAATGTCAGGAAGAAAAAGCCTTAAGCAATCCTGGAAAATGCTGAACTGAGTCTTTGTTCTATTTAGTTTAAGGGCTCAAATACTGTCTACTACCTTTTGAACTTAGGCATTATTGCACAATATTACGGAAAGAACATTGACTAACAAGTTAGAAAAACCCGGATTTTACTCCTACTTTATCAGGTCCTGTTTCCTCACTTGCAGGGGGCAAAAATCATCCCTATTATCTCTAGGTGAAATTTATTATTATTTCTGAGGGCTTGTCTGCTGCTTTCTCCCCTATCTGTGGCAGTAGCTACTTATGTTTGACCATCGCTCTTTGACCTAGGCACTTCTAAGTTTAAGGAGTCTCCAATATACTGCCTTCCTGTGAGTTTCTCTTTTATTTCTAGTGATGTCTCTCAGCAGTCCCACTCAGTTAATGTCCATCAACAGTAGATTTTGTAGGCATTTGAGTATGATGAGAAATAGAGAAGTAAAAGATGGTGTCCATGCACAAGAGTTACATTCACTCAAGTGAAGAATAGCCACATGTATATGCTACAAGACAGCAACTAGTAAAATGCTAAGATGTATAGATATTTAAAGTGCTATAGACAGTGAGGAAAGGAGGTAATGGAGTTGGGAGTAAGGGAGAGGAAAGGGCTGCCAAGAAAGACTCATAAAGAAGAGTATTTGAAGACAGAGTTCAAGAATTAGAAGAAAGTTCATGCTTACTGAGAGAAATGATTATTTCTTATATTAATAACTAATTATTGAATTTGAATTAAAGGTTTTTCTACCTATTTATCCAGAAATCCACCATTGTAGTAAATCTTGGGGAAAACTCACTCTACCAAACTGGAAGAATTGGTGAATTCCTGTTCATTTTATTTGATTAGGCAGATCTAAGGTAGAAGTGGATTCCTAATATGTATATTAATAAATCTTTGTCCAAGACTTGAGTGATCCAAGTCTCATTTCTCTTAAACTTTCATTAGAATGAGTTCATATCTCATTAA